>NC_087202.1:119947596-119977596 GCF_015104395.2 Macrobrachium nipponense
GTGACAATGTCCACTAACTAGTGCGGTGTAGTATGTATATTACAAGGGAAATGCTGAGGATTTTATCATCATTTATTAATTTGAAGGTTTGAAGGAATATATTTATCGATTTTGATCTAGTCGAAATTCCCATCATTGGGGGTGTGAAATATATCATTACTTTTTGGAAGTAATGGGGTATATTTGTGAGCTAAAGCTACTAGTTAAGCCACATATTTCTATTTTTCATTTGTATCTTTTGCCAACGCGCGTTTCGACTGATGACTATGATAGTGGGGTATTGCCGTCAGTGCACCTCAGTGGGTGCACTGTAAACATTACTTTAATTAATGGTCTTTGCAGCGTCCCTTCGGCCTCTAACTGCAATCTCTTTGATTCACTTCACTTTACCTCCGTTCATATTACCTTTCTTTTATCTGACATTCCACCTTCTCCAGCAATTGTTTCATGGTGCAACTGCTTTGAGGTTTTTATTCCTGTTAAACCTTTCAAACCTCCTAACTCTCCATTTCCCTTTCAGAGCTGAATGACCCCATAGGTCCCAGTGCTTAGCCTTTGGCCTAAATCCTATATTCTATTCTATACTTTGATAGAATTATTGCACTGTTGTATCGAAAGACTTTTCGGCTGCGTGTGGTAGCTTTTTTGCAAATTTGTTTTTCTGTTTTTTAATCTGTAAAAAAGATATATATATATATATATATATATATATATATATATATATATAAAAATTACAGTTTATAGCTAGCTATTTAAATACAGTACCAGCATGAAAGCCTCTCGTCACTGTATGATAAGCACGGATAGAAATAGCTTATTTAAGGGAACGCGATGAAATGTGTCATTACAAGTTACAAATTACAAACACTTTTTTTGACCATCCTGGAAAGAAAGTTGACGAAGTATTAAAACAGTTAAAGACGAAATCTCTTTTGAAGTTCCGTCGACCCAGAATGAAAATCCCTCAAATTTTTTACAATTAGCGCAATCCGGTTTTAGGTTTCAGGTTAGAGGGGACGCGGAGAGCAATTACACCACACCACGCTGACATTGGAACCTTAGATACCTCTCCTCCCCTCAACCCCCCTCAACCTATCCCCTCCCTGGAACATCCCCCCTACCTACACCCCAGGCACTTCTCTTTCTTGGTTCTCCCTTCAGTTTCTAAGATTTTTTTTTTTTTTAATCTTGGGAAAATTGAACGGAAATAAATCGAAGTGATACAAGTTACTTTTCACGGTCGAGAATTAACTGATCAACAACGTCAACAGTTCATTATTTAGCTCACTTCTTAAGTGAAAGGAAATCATTATAAGACGCCAGTCCTTAAAGCAAATACTTGAAGGACTCGAGAACCCCGGAACCATCAGAGCAATGGAGAAGCAGAGTACGTGTCCGTACAAGCTAGACCTATTATTAAGTGATAAGATTTTCAAAAGTCTTTTTGTTATAGATCAATTGAGGTGTTTTATGTAGAAGTACAAATTTCGGTAAATAGGGACTGAATTTTGCCACTCGGTGACAGAAAAACAAAAAACTTATTAGGCATTTGATGAATAAAGAGGTATTATAAATGCGAATAAGATATGGAAAGTTTTGTCCTATATGGACCGATCAGACTTATACTATGTGCTTTTAGCAGTTCTGGAATTGTTGTGAGCTTAATGAGTCGTTGTGTGGGAGTCATTTATATTCTCTTTAACTAACCCTCTGAATTTACTGAGAAGATCTTATCATAATGGACAGATATCGCCATAGTCTTTTCGAATAAGACAGGCTACAGAAACAGCGTCTGAAAACTTCATAGGGGGATAATGAATTTGTTAACGGCACGACGAGGCTTAGTTGAAAAGCCTATAAATAGACGCCGAGCTTGCTTTTTCTTAGTCTTTAAATAACTTTGTCGTTTTCTTTGCCCTGTTTTTCAGATTTAACACATGGAGGTTAAATCGTATGGAAGCTTGCTTTAAATGTTTATGGCTATGCAGTAACGATAATGGTACGGTAATGATAATAATTGCTGTACATTTTTGTGAATTATCTAAAACCATATAATCACAGTGGTTCTTTATGATGGACAGAAAGGAGGAAGGTTACAAAATTCGATTTTAGTGTAGCATCTCTGCTTTGAGAGAGAGAGAGGAGAGAGAGAGAGAGAGAGAGAGAGAGAGAGAGAGAGAGAGCACAAATAAAGAGTGGAAGTTGTATTAAAATTTTTTCTCATGTTTTAAATGAGTATCTGATACAACATACACACACACACACACACACACACACACACACATATATATATATATATATATATATATATATATATATAGAGAGAGAGAGAGAGAGAGGAGAGAGAGAGAGAGAGAGAGAGAGAGAGAGGTAGAAGCCACGAAGGAAAGTGGAACAGTGGAGTGCTGCGAGATCTTTCCTTCTTGGCTTCTACCTTTTATATTCATCACGTTCCAAATTTTCGTGATTCAATTACACACACGCACACACACACTCACACACACACACACACACACATATATATAAATATATATATATATATATATATATACTTATATGTATATGTATATAAGTATGTGTAAGAGTGCTATTACATATCTAATCATTCATTGTCAAGATTTGGGACCTATCAAGTTTACTTAAAGCATTTTATAGTCTTAAGAAAAGTTTTAACCCAGTTATCCCTCTTCTGTGCTTCGTTTTGGATGGGTATCGATTCTCTCTCTCTCTCTCTCTCTCTCTCTCTCTCTCTCTCTCTGTCTAGGTATGGCCTGGCATCCACCCACCCTCACCCAGAAGCACCAGTGTCCACCACCCATTTGACTCCCACAGATTTCTTTAATTGACAAGTTTCCCGAGAGATGTCCTCGTAAACGCAGACATAAACGACCCATAATTTTTTGCTATTTTCATTTATCAGGGGAAGTCGTTGAGTGTCACCTCGCGATCATCACTTCTGGATGATTAATGTTTTATAAGGGTTTTATGGCCCACAAGCAAAGCGCTCTTGCGTGAAACAGTAGCGGTGAACTTTGGGGGACTACACTTGAAGTATCTCCTGCACGCCACTGGCTTTAATTAACCACAAGTCACTTTTATTCTTGTCACGAAATTCCATTAGGTTTTATACATACATTGTACATATATATAAGCAGACACATATATATATTATATATATTATACGTATATATATATATATATATATATATATATATATATATATATGTGTGTGTGTGTGTGTGTGTGTGTGTGTGTGTGTGTGTGTGTGTGTGTGTATGGAGAGAGAGAGAGACACTTGGTGATGTTCAAGAAGGCAATTTTGCGGAACGGTCATTCTTAACTTTACAAACTTATTCAGACAAAAATGCAAATTTTATGTGAGTAAACTATGAACGTACATTGGCACAGAAATGAGTCTCTCTCTCTCTCTCTCTCTCTCTCTCTCTCTCTCTCTCTCTCTCTCTCTCCACTGTCGCTCGAGAAAAGTATGTGTGCGCGTTGACACGGAGCCTAATATTGAATATATCTGATGCCGTCTGCTGCGCATTTCATCGTCTTCCACTTCGATATGCTAGAATCTAAGGACGTCGAGTGTTCCCTTCAGAGGTGCTGCGTCTTCTCCTCTGGTGTTTGATTTGTATGGATTATACACTTAGTTTTTTTTCCCTCTCTCTCTCTTGCTCTCACTCTCTCACTCATTCTCCTCCCATCAGCTGGAGAGGAGTGGCCCTTGTTATCTGATCAAGAGATTCATTGTACGCTACTGCTGCTGGTTTTAGTTTGAGTCGTGTTCTTTTTATATGGTCTATTTTCACAGTCGAGAGATCTGCGGATGATACTCCTGTTGCACGTATGGCTTGAAGCTTTCATTTTCAGTGCCACTTTCATCCTGATTCCTTATGATGACGCTTTCATTTTATTTTCTTCATCCGTTCCTGTTGTGCTTTATAAATTTCTGTCTGGATACTGACGTCATTTTTTCTTAATCAGATTTTTAACGAAGCATAATAACTGATTAATATTTGATCAGTTTAAGATTATGCAAACGTTTTCATTGTGTCGGTTCAGATATTGTGTAATTTGATAACTTCCTGGAGTAATGTTACTCCTTAAGTCACCAAATATTTTTTATGCATATAAAGAGAGTTATTTTACATCGTGGCGTGAGTCACGAAGCATCTATGCGGTATTTTACCTTGGAAATCTTTTTTTCCTCGTTCGGAGATAAGAGTTCCTTTGAATGGTAAGAAATATTGTGTGTGTGTGAGTCTACATCATTAAGAAAACAGTTTGATGTATATAGTAACAAGTGAAGACAACCTGGACCAGCAATTAATGTTGGAGGATTAATTTCAAAGGGATCGTTGGGCTCTACATTTTCCACACATAATGTACTTATGTATATATTATATATACATATATATAATTATGTATGTAATATGTGTATATAAAATATATATATATATATATATATATATATATGTATATAAACTTAGTGTAATTTATTCAAAGTAACGATATTTAGATGCACATGAGTACAAATTTTAGTGCAAGAAAGTCTATGTACCCATCTCCAAAGATGAGCGTCTTATTTACTCTCTCTCTCTCTCTCTCTCTCTCTCTCTCTCTCTCTCTCTCTCTCTCTCTCTCTCTCTCTCTCTCGTAACGGGAATATTAGTTTGATGTAAAACCGCAGATGTCTTGCACTGTTCCGACCATTATTGCTGTACTTGAATACACGGTGTCGCGGTTGTTTTCTGTCCTGTTCATCGCTTCTCTTGCTTAGCCATTTGTTTGATGTGACCGCCGCAAATTGCGAGTTGGTCGCGAGGCTCTCTCTCTCTCTCTCTCTCTCTCTCTCTCTCTCCTCTCTCAACATTACTTGGTAATGTGTACGTATATATGTATATATACTACATATAAGTGCGTTGGCGTATGAATGTATACGCATATATACGATATGTATAGTATGTGTATCTGTGTTGGCATGAGAGAGAGAGAGAGAGAGAGGAGAGAGAGAGAGGGGACAATACATTACATCACTTGTAATACGAGTACGTATATCATATATGTATATTACAAGTTATATATGTGTATGTATGACATAATATATTAGTATACATATATATATAAGTATATATATATATATATATATATATATATATATATATATATATATGTATATATATATGTATGTATATATATATATATATATATATATATATATGTATATATATATATATATATACTATAGTGTGTGTGTGTTTACAGACACGTCTATACGATATTTATTGTGTCTGTATCCGTGATGCATGAGAGAGAGAGAGAGAGAGAGAGAGAGAGATTCGTGCGACTGTTAGGAGGTTATTTCGCCGCCTTCACTCCAGCGGACGAGAATCTGCGAACCGTCGTGGGAGAGACTGGAGCGCGACAGACGTTCATTACCACCGTTCTGGTAGAGTCGTTGCAGCCTTAGTGACCGACTGTGTCTGTGTGGATACCTGTTGCTCATCTCTCTCTCTCTCTCTCTCTCTGTCCGTCCCTTCTACTATGTTATCCCCCCCACTCCCCCATCCTAGCTGAGATTCTTACACACATTTCCCCCAGTATGTCTGGAACCCATGTTGTCTCCTTCCTCGATCTCCCTCCTGCCCTACGACTCCCCTTCACCCCTCTGCCCACTGGATTTTCCCTTCTCCCTCCTTCTCCGCCCTCTACTCCTTCATCATCGTCTACTTCTTCTTCTTCCCTTCCTAATCCCTTTTTATTTTACTTTTATATCCCCTTGTTGTCCCCTCGAAGGGTGTTGGGTGGTGCTCAGCCAAATCCGCCTATAGACTTCGCACTTCTTTCATTTCACAATTTCTTCTTCTTCTTCTTCTTCTTTTTCTTCTTCTTCTTCAGTCTTTAATTTTCCGTGTCGTAAGCATCACAACTCGTGTTATTTTTGTTTTTCTTATTAGTTCTGTACTTATTTCGTAGTTGATGCTATTACATCTGTTTTCAATCCTCTTTATCTAGATATTGCTTCTTCCTTTTTTTGTTTTCTTTTGTTTCTGGTCTCATTTGCTTCAATTGACTTACCCTGTGTAAAGTGATTTCCATGAGGTTTCTTTTATAGTTACTGATCAACTTTTGGTTTTTATTGGTAAGGAAGCGTGAGCAGTATCGACATCGATGTTTTAGTACATGGCAGATTACACAGTATTTTGTTAAGAGAAAAAAACATGCCAATGCCTTTCATTAAATGATGACACATTTTTTCACAGGAAAATATTATTCAATTCAGAGAGTTACCAGTCATTCAGAAAAGAAAAACAAACCTACTCTAAGATTCTATTAAAAGGTTAAAAATATTTTGCTCTGCATTTAGCATCTTACTTTGGTAGAAATTCCTATGAGAAGCAAATATCGAATGTCTTATTCCTCGATGGACTATTTATTTTATGAAAATCATTGCGAATGGTTGTAAAATCCAAAGTTATTTCAAGGTGAAGTAGAGAAGTCTTCAATACAGACGTAGTAGATAGATCATCCTTCCTTCCGATAAGGAACGTTCTCCTTGTGCTGCTATTAGTGTGGGCGTTTCGCTTTAATGAGAATATTCTTCGTTAATAAATACCATTGTTTTTCAGTTTCACTGGAATGCGTAATGCATTAGGCATCGAGGAGAAAGTTATGTTGATTGATAATCATGAAAATAAAAATATTCCAGGAGTGGAGAAACAAATCCACGGTTATTTATGGGTAAAATATATATTTAGAAATAAATATAAGTTTTAAATATATCTCGACCCATATATAACTGAATTTGTTTCTCCGTTTGAAGACGTGTTGGTTTGAGTCATTTTTTTTTTTTTATTAAATCCAGAAGTATTACGTAAACATGTACGAATGATTAGATACGGTTGTCGGTTGTTGGAGTGTAAGATTGATACCTTTTGTCTTTGGTAATAACAAGTCATTACTCTATTGTGAATTATTGTTTTGTATTGGAAATTAAACACTTTTCATTTTGTGTTGATGAAGGTGCGTTTTCTGTCTGAAAGAGAAAATATATCCTAGGGCAGCATTTTATTTACTTCAGACTGCTAATAACGTCGATTACGTTTAAATACGGAATGTGTAACATCTATATGAGACATAATTCGCTTGGAAGTTGGTCGTCAAGGCCTGTGATACAGTGTTATGCACACATTCGGAGGCGTCTGATGAAGAGGAGGCATTTCTGCTCTCCCCGGAGACATGGAAGGGAGTTGAGATTTATTTGAATCACACACATAGTACAGTGAGAGAGAGAGAGAGAGAGAGAGAGAGAGAGAGAGAAAGAGAGAGAGAGAGCTGTAAACTACCAGTGTGAAAAGATTATTTTCTCCTTAAATATTTTGCGTATCAACACACATCTAAGGGCTTCCTTAGTGAAATTAACTTTAGATTGTTATACTTGTTTGAGTAGTTAATCCTTCGTTACTCGTGCGTGGCTCTTGCATCGTTGCAATCTTCGTTTCCGTAGAGACCAACCCTCTCTCTCTCTCTCTCTCTCTCTCTCTCTCTGCAGACAGACAGAGAAGATCCCAGACGGGGGTGCAAACGCGCCATGCAGCCTCTCCTTCATTTACATATCCATCTAATCTAGCGTGTCTCATGCAAGGGTATACCCCAGAGATGTGACAACACCTATGTCCAGCTACGCAATTGGTGTGGTGAGGTGGGGGAGTATGCAGGGGAAGGAGGTGGAGGGGTTGGGGGCTCATGGGTCTGTGTATTGGTGGTGGTGTGTCGGGGGAGGAGCGCAAGTTCGTTCCAGGGAAGACGGGGCGCGTATGGAGTGGTGCCGGTGTGCAGACGCGTCCTCTGGTAAACAAGCTCTCCTTCCTCCCATTCTGTCTTTACGTCGTCGTGGGCCAAAACAGTTTGCTCAAATTACTCAAGTTTCCACGCGCATGACGTAAACACGAGGCCATGCAAATTATGTCTGGGCTTGAGTTGGTTGAGTCACAGGAAAGCTGTGCTATGCCCGCCCGCCGCCGCCCTCGGCTCATGACGACCGATATAAACTCGTGAATCTTACTTGATTAAAATGACGCAAAAGGCTCGCATGGCGGGGAAAGAAAGTAGGACCCCACCCTAGGGAGAGACAGTTGTTTTCAAACTCCCTTGACCCAACTTCTAGCCCTTCCGCTTCCCGCCACTCCCCCTACCCCAAAACACACACACACACACACCGAGCCCCACCCTCTTTTCTTCCATTCCCCCTTCTTTCCTCAAAGAAAAAAAAGTAAAGAAAAAAATTCTCGAAACTCATTTCAGTCACACAATTTGAAAATGTCTGTCTCCTGGTCTCCACAGCGACCGGGAGAAAATAGTTTATGCAGGCAATGTGAAGGAAGGAAGGAAGGAAGAAACTTTTGGAAGGAAAGTTTTTCGTATCTTTTTCGATTTTCTCTCACCGTTTGTTGTGTCTGGCACTTGGCCAGTGATGTACAGAGAGTATTTACGCCTCCTGGGCTGCTCTGTAATACATTGGATCTCTGGAATTGGAAGGCGACAGTGATTTGTTTACTTCGAATTCGTTGTGCCTGGAATGCTCATGTAATTCAGCGCGTTGGAACGACTTGCAAGGTGCCTTCCACTGGAAAGTGATGGTCCTGATGGTGGTGGGGGTGTTGGGGGTGGGGGTGGGGGGTGGGGGTGTGGACGAGAAAAATAACTCTTGCGATAAATCACTATCTGATTATACTTGGCTGCTGCTGTGTGATTAGCGACATGCTTTTACATCCGGTCATTAATATTTTTGGAATGTGTCTTTAACGATACTCCATTCCACAGTTGAATCTTGAATTAACACAAAAGGATAAAAAAGGGTCTTTTGTTAATGATCCGAATAAAATATTTGTGTAAATAGCGAGCTATTGATGATGCAGAGCGTATTGCATATGTAGCGGGGAAATGCCCTTTGACCTTTATACTGGTAAGTGGTTGTTGTGGGGTGCTGGGGGGCGGGACTCGTGTTATGGGGAGGGGAAAGAGAGGCTGGGGGATCAGAGAAGGGGGTAAAAGAGGTGTGAAGGAAGGTTGCAATTCCCTTTAATGCAGTGAAACGTTTTTTTTTTTTTGTTTTTTTTTTTCCCCTATCACAACAGACGACGAAGAACGCGTTGCCTAGGCGGCCAGAGCCAGATGCATTGCAGACTGCAGGTCACTGCAGACTTCTTCAAAGTCGCCTTCACTTTTTCATTCATTTTAGAAACGTACACAAACGTACTTACGCGAGAACACTGTGTATGGATGCTAGAGAGGGAGGAGATTTGTGGAAGTGAAGGCAAAGGAGAATTTCTCAGAGGCAATGATGATGATGTGGATGGTGACCAGTTGGTGGTGATTCTTCGCCTCTACTGAGGTGGGAGAAAGTCATGTCTTCGCCCGTCCCTGTGCTAAAGAATATTTTGGTCATGTGGCCTTTTTGCATGTACGCAGTGTGTTGTTGTATGCGAGACGTCTCTTGTTTTGCATTTTCCTGACGAGTCTGTTCCATAATGTAGTCTTGGTTTTGGCTGGAGAATTTGATATAATATTATGATAGAATTATTGTCCTATAACATTATTATTTTTCTTAGCATCATCTCATGACATGGTATGAAGAATCACGTTATGTTGCAAAGCGAAAGAACTTTTCCTCGCCGTCAACTAGTGTGACGTGAATGTTGAATTGAATATAAGAAATGGATAGTTTTAGTTGACCCTCAATACTGCGAAATTTTATAAAAATATTTTTGTGCACGAAATATATTTTCAGGTGGTAGTGGGATTACTATTAAAAGAATTAATTTGCATTAGAGTATAATTATGAAAATGAGTCACAAGGAAGGAGCTCCTCAGAACGCCTTGCCGCTTCCCTGGTCGTCTTCCACTAATCCCCCTTGACGTTTACACCTTTCGGCGGACAGGACGACGTTGGCCAACGCCGTGGACATCTCTATAGTCGTCTTCGGACATGAAGGCTCTCTCTCTCTCTCTCTCTCTCTCTCTCTCTCTCTCTCTCTCTCTCTCTTCCTTAGACAACTGCAGTATTCAGTTCTCATAATCACAAATTCTCATTCTTTGAATCTTCACCTGTGAACGTCGCTGAGGTTCCTCGTCGTGCTTTTTTTTTTTTTTTTTTTCTTTTTTTGCGGTCTCTTCGATGATCGGACAGTGAGACGAAAGTTTCGATCCTCGTCTTTTCATTCCGATACATTTTCAAAAGTGGAACTATGGCACGAAATCCGTCGCCCACAAAAGAGCCAGCGTCTCCTCTTCATACCCAAAGCTTATGTTTAGTCATCATCCGATCTTACGAAACCTCGCGTCCGTACTTGGCTTCCGCTGCGGAAAATACGAGTATTTCTCGCTTCGTGAAGATTTGCGGAGTCGTGAGATATTTCTGTTTCGCAGTGAAATTTGCTATGTGCTGACTTAGATCTGTCTTCAGTCTAATCAGCCGTGCAGTAAAACACTGAGCTGTAGTTGTCGTGACGCGCGGAAAGGGACGCGGATGACGTCACGGTATGGCTGGAGTCCTTGCAGAGTGGCCACGACAAGATAATGGCGATGGTAATGAGCAGATCAAAACCTGACGAGATAATTGATTCAGTCGCGTCACGAGCTGTTCATCTCTCTCTCTCTCTCTCTCTCTCTCTCTCTCCTCTCTCTCTCTCTCAATTCTGAGAAAGAATAAATTAGATATTAAGGGGAAGTGATGCTGGTGAATGGATTCTTGATTCTATCATCACAGTAAATAACCAAAGAGGATTTTGATGGTTTTACAGTAACCTGTATATACACATATATATAAAGATGTGTATTTTTAATAACCACCATGATCTCATTACTTCTCGACTCTTCAAAGTTTTAAAATACCCTGTACTGTATATATATATATATATATATATATATATATATATATATATATATATATATATAATATATATATATATATATATATATATATATATATATATATATATATATATATCTGTATGACCGTCGTCGTTTGTGTCCATTTCCTGAATTTTTTCCAAGCTTTTCAGCTTTATTATATTTGGCTATATGAAATTCAGATTGTTGGACTGTGAGAGATCTATATCGGAGCGTCAAAGGCTCGGGCGATACCCCCTCCAGCGGCAGTTTGCAATATGACCGCGTTGTGTGCTAACACCATTGATTTCAGTCATCAAGGTTTTAAAAGTATCAAAAGATAGATTCGGACCAGACAAGGAAAGCGTTTATTGATTGAAATAGCTTACTGCGATGCGGGGTCGTTTTGGGTCTGGCAGATGTCGTAATTGAAAGGAGAGAGAGAGAGAGAGAGAGAGAGAGAGAGAGAGAGAGAGAGAGAGAGAGAGAGAGCAAAAAATAGACAGAATTCGATGATAGATTCGTTTTGCGTATTGAATTTTGAGCTGGAAATCGCAGGAGCCCAAATAGAATACGGGCAATTGGTAAGATGCTTGAAAATAACAAGAAACCAGTCATGTTGATTCGACCTTACAATTGCTGGTGGTCGAGCCATGGCAGTATCAAAGTTGTAGTCCAAGATGGAGGATGATCTATTCCAAAATCTAATCATGAGGCAACGTGGAAAGACCTGTGTCTCTGTGGAGTGTACAGGTTGTCGGGACCTCTGTTCTTTTCAATCGTGGTCATTGAAGGTAACCACTGAACGATTATAAATGGCTGCCTAATAATCGCTCAGGGCGTCGCGCAGGTCCCGGTCCAGTTTTGGGCGACCTTCGTTATCTCCTCAGCTCATTTGCATTATTGTTTTTTCTTTTTTTTTACTCGCCGATTTTTTCGATGTGGTGGTCGTTTCAGAGGGTTGTTTTTTTTAATGTTTTTAATTTCTCTTTTAGCACTCTTTAAAACTGCAGGTCGGTTTTATGACTCTGGGCAGACAACAAGGCTTTTTTGTCTTGTAAATGGATGTCTGTCTAAGTAGTTTATGACGTAGTTGGGATAGGCATTATTATTGGACGTGATCAACTATATATATATTTTATATATATATATATATATATATATATATATATATATATATATATATATATATATATATATATATAAGCGAATACCACAGGAAAATTAAGTCACGTGCATCTACTGTGATTTTTAAGTATATGTATATATGTATATGTATATGATAAGTACATCGAAAAACTTGTTATAGGCAGCGTTTTATGGGTATAAGTGTTGTTGGTCGAACAAGCCCATTGAATTTCCTATATTCATGAGTTCATAGTGTGTGTACGATGCGTATGGTTAAACTTTGAGTTTGAAATATTCGTTGACCAACTTTTGTGGTAAAGTCAGTTCGCCAAATTTTCTCTTTCATCCATGTATTACTGAAACTCTTTTTTTTTTTGTTTTTTTTTTTTTCATATGGTTTCACGCTTCGATTCTTCTACATTTTTCGAACTGAAAGATATGTAAATTTTGTTAACATTTTATTTTTTCTTATCGTTAATGACTATTTATTTTGTAGGTTTGCAGTGAATCACCAACGACTTTACCAAGGAGACTTTTTTTTTTATCTTTAAATGGGAAGTAAAAAAGAAAAAAAAAAACACTTTTATGAGTTTGTTTATGTAGCAGACGTATGAATGGTTGTTTGTAGAATCCATGGCGTTATTGCGTCATTTTATAGGTTCTGTGGTTTTGCTTTGTCGCTAGGTTTACGACCAGGCCTTTGTTTATTTTATTTTTTCTTGTGATTATTTACCGGATTTTCATTATTTGTGTTTTTATGGCAGATGCACTCTTAGTGTATGTCTGGATGGGAGAAATGTTTCAACAGTTTGGCAGAGATTGTATGTCAGTGCTTCTTCGTCTATAAAGTAAAATGTTGAAATGTGTTTGAATCACAGGTTTATGTAAAGTTGCCTTTCTCTCTCTCTCTCTCTCTCTCTCTCTCTCTCTCTCTCTCTCTCTCTCTCTCTCTTCTCTCTCTCTCTCTCTGGTCAGAAATTAATGAAGAATTAAACAAAGATTGGGATAACATTTTCGTAAGTGATGACATAAGGGTAAATACGGAGATATTATATAAAATATTGGAGAAAATAGTGGAAAAATATATACCGAAGAAGAAAAGTAAACATCATTCATGCATACCAAGAGACAGAAGGATCTTGTTCCAGAAAATCAGAAAGTGGAAAAAAGGTCTTGCAAAAGAAAAAAATGCATGGAAAGTTATAGAACTAAAAAGTAAGATAGAAAATGCAGAACAAAAGATTATACAATCAAAAGAAAATGAAAAACGGGACTTGGAAGAAAAAACCCTATTAAATATCAAGCAAAACCCCAAACTATTATACTCATAGCGAAGAAGATGAATAAAAGAAGAATATAGAAAATAGGCCCTCTGAGAATTGAAGGGAGATTAATTAAACGAATGAAAAAAGGAAATTTGCAACCATACTGGCAGAAACGATATAAGAGAGAATTCACCCCTAGAATAGATAATGAAGATAAGATATAGAAGTAAGGGAAGTTAAAATATTTAGTGAATATTTAGCTGACATAGAAATTAATGAAGCTGATATTGTGCAGGCAATTAATGAAATTAAAAATGGAGCTGCTGCAGGGCCGGATGGAGTCCCTGCTATTTTGTTAAAGAAAGTAGTTCATTCTATCGCAAAGCACTTGCAATATTATTAAGACAAAGTGTAGATACAGGCAAGATTTATGATGAGCACAAATTAGCATATATCACCCCTACTTTCAAAAGTGGATCAAGACTAGAGGCAAGTAATTATAGGCCTGTGAGTCTAACATCACATATTATGAAAGTGTATGAAAGGGTAATGAAGAAAAATATTATGAAACATTTAATAAAAAATAATTTGTTTAATATAGGACAACACGGTTTCGTACCGGAAAAAGTACACAAACCCAACTGTTAGTCCACCGTGAGAACATATTCAAAAATATGAAAAGCGGAAATGAAACAGATGTGGTTTATCTAGACTTTGCAAAGCTTTTGACAAAGTAGACCATAATATATTAGCAAAGAAAATTAGAAAACACAATATCGTAGATAAAGTAGGAAGATGGTTAAAAGAATTTTTACACAACAGAAAACAGATAGTTATTGCAAACGATGAGAAATCGGATGAAACCAAGGTAATATCCGGTGTGCCACAAGGTACGGTGCTGCTGCAATATTGTTTGTTAATTATGATTGGAAGAAACATAGATACAGTAATGTTAAGGATTCGGGAGTGAGTAGTTTCGCTGATGACACAAGAATAAGTAGAGAAATTACTTGTGATGAAGATAGGAACGCTCTACAAAGAGACCTTAAACAAAGTATTATGATTGGGCAGAGGTAAATAGGATGGTATTTAACTCTGATAAATTTGAATCAAATTAAAATTATGGAGACAGAGAAGGAAAGCTATATGCATATAGGGGACCTAATAATGAGACAATCACAAATAAGGAAGCAGTTAAAGACCTTGGTGTGATGATGAATAGGAACATGTTTATGCAATGATCAAAATAGCAATTCTGTTGGCAAAATGTAAAGCAAAAATGGGAATGTTGTTACGGCACTTCAAAACAAGAAAAGCTGAACACATGATTATGCTTTATAAAACATATGTTCGTAGTCCACTTGAATATTGCAATATGATATGGTACCCACACTATCAAAAGGATATTGCACAAATAGAGAGTGTACAAAGGTCCTTTACAGCTAGAATAGAAGAAGTTAAGGACCTAGACTACTGGGAAAGACTACAATCCTTTAAAATTAAATTAGATAGTGCTAGAAAAGGAGAAGAGAACGCTACATGATAATTCAGGCATGGAAACAGATAGAAGGAATAACAGAAAATATCATGGAACTAAAAATATCAGAAAGAGCAAGCAGAGGTAGATTAATAGTGCCCAAAACTATACCAGGAAAAATAAGGAAAGCACACAGGACATTAATCCACTACGCACCAGCATCGATAATGCAGCGTCTATTCAATGCGTTGCCAGCTCATCTGAGGAATATATTAGGAGTGAGCGTAGATGTGTTTAAGAATAAGCTCGACAAATATCTAAACTGCATCCCAGACCATCCAAGATTGGAAGATGCAAAATATACCGGAAGATGTACTAGCAACTCTCTGGTAGACATTAGAGGCGCCTCACACTGAGGGACCTGGGGCAACCCGAACGAACTGTAAGGTCTGTAAGGTAAGGTCTCTCTCTTTCTCTTCCCTATTCCAGTTCTTTTAAGGTCAAGTGATCACTTCACGTTTCCAAAGTATGAAAATGTCTTTCCTCTGAAGTGATGTGAGCGATGAGCGAAGGCTTCCAATGCCTACGCACCGAAGAAAGGTGAGAGATCTTTGCTTCATTTGACAAATGACCCACCAAAGGCTGATGAGGGGCTGTTTGATTCCAGTTGGAACAAAGACAGGTTCCTTCAACCGTAATGTCATAATTTCTATCAGCTGCTCTTCCTCCCTTCATCTCCCCCACTTTCCCTCTCCCCCATCCATTCTAAGTCGCCCTCCTCCTTTCCATTTCCCAACTCTTTTTCATTCTCCTCCTTTCTTGAAAATATTTGGATTCTATTCTTTCATTATTTCGTTTAGTGTTTTGTTTACTCCGCACCCCACCCCGCCCCGCCCCACCCCCAACCCTCGTTGTATCTTTTTTCCGTCTTCAGTCCGTCTTAGTGCTACTTTCCATCATGTATTTCTATTTCCTTTCCTTCGACCCTTTCTTCCTCCTCCTCCCCTCCTCCTCCTCCCCCTTCCCTCCTCCTCCTCCTCCTCTCTCGCAATTAATAAGCCAAAGGAGCTGTCTGTTATTTTCTTATTCCTGCTGGCAGAAGCGTGATTTATGGGTGCGAAATTTACACGCTAAACCTAATCATTGCGGCAACTGTTTTAGGAAGTTGTAAATCACGCGCCCGATAGGAAAGACCACAGTTGAAAGACCTTATGATGATGCCGCTGATTTACTGCTCTTTTGTGCAGCGTCGAGGACTGAAGGAACAAAAAAAAAAAAAAAAAAAAAAAAAAAAAACGAATGAAAGAAAAAAGGAAAGGAAAGAAATTGGAAGCGAAAAATATCACTCCACGTCTCTGAATCTTCTGTCATTTGTTTCACGCTGAGAGAGAGAGAGAGAGAGATAGACGGCGTCATGGATTTTGAAAATGTTTCTCTCTCTCTCTCTCTCTCTCTCATATATATATATATATATATATATATATATATATTATATAATATATATATATATATATATACGTATATATACTGTGTAGGTATTTGACCTTTTTTTATTGTCCTTTGTGTTTGTCACTCTCTCAAGAACTGTAGTTGGGTTTTTAACAGTTAGCCAAATTCGTTTTTACCAATAACCACAATAACCCTATTGTGTTCTTTCGTGGCGCTCTTATACGTGAAATTGCATACTTTTTAAATTGGGCAGCGAGTGTGAATTTTACCTCTCCTGAATGATTACGTTTATAAATTAATTGTTTTCCTGTTACATTTGATCTTTTCTGAGGAGATTTAAGAGTATCCATTCATTTATCTCTCTCTCTCTCTCTCTCTCTCTCTCTCTCTCTCTCTCTCGTTTAGAAAGCTTTTCGGATAGTTATTTCGATATAGACAGCTGTTACAACGATGGCCTTTAACTTGATGTTTGTCAATTGGGCTCGAATTAATTTGCATAAGATTATATCTAATAACGATGGTCGATAAACTCATAAATCTTAATCTAGAAAAATCGACGAATGTTGGTTTTAAGATACTTTTTGGGTTGAACTTTTGACATTCTCATTTTTTTCTGTATTTCTTCATTACGTAAATCCATATTTTTTATGTTATAGGAAGTGTTGCATTGAACTTCAAATTTTTTTTTATAGTCTCGTTTTATATATATATATATATATATATATATATATATATATATATATATATATATATATATATATATATATATACATAGATATATATATATATATATATATATAAAATATATACATAGATATATATATATATATATATATATATAAAACGAGACTAAAAAAAAAAAACGTGATGCTATGTATAAATAAAGGTTTCTTTGCCACGAAGGAAAAAATGAAAAAGCGACATAGCCGAGTACTTTCGGTCCTGCTCGGACCCTTTACTTAAGTAAAGGGTCCGAACAGGACCGAAAGTACTCGGCTATTTCGCTTTTTCATTTTTTCCTTCGTGGCAAGAAATAACCTTTATATATATATATATATATATATATATATATATATATATATATATATAAAGACAAATTCCATGAAGGAAATAGAAACAATGCAGTTCTGCAATGCCTTTCGACTTCTTGTCTTTTACTTAGCTAGCAGACTGAAGAAATATAAAATTAAGTTTTTTAAAATAATTCGTATAAATTGCAGATGGGAATTACAAAGGAAAAGTACCTAGAATCAACAACAATTGATGAATTAGGAAACAGACTAAAACAATATATATATATATATATATATATATAATATAGTATCTTATATATATATATATATATATATATATATATATATATTAATATACATAAGATATATATATATATATACATAGGATATATATATATATATATATATATATATAATATATATATATCTAGTATATATATATTGTTTTTAGTCTGTTTCCTAATTCATCAATTGTGTTGAATTCTAGTACTTTTCCTTTGTAATTCCCATCTGTTTATTTATACGAATTATTTTAAAAACTAATTTTATATTTCTTCAGTCTGCTAGCTAAGTAAAAGACAAGAAGTCGAAAAGGCATTGCAGAACTGCATTGTTTCTATTTCCTTCATGGAATTTGTCTTTATATATATATATATATATATATATACATATATATATATATATATATATATATATATATATATATAAAGGTTATTTCTTGCCACGAAGGAAAAAATGAAAAAGCGAAATAGCCGAGTACTTTCGGTCCTGTTCGGACCCTTTACTTAAGTAAAGGGTCCGAGCAGGACCGAAAGTACTCGGCTATGTCGCTTTTTCATTTTTTCCTTCGTGGCAAAGAAACCTTTATTTATACATAGCATCACGTTTTATATACTTCGTGATCAAGTTATTCTTATTATATATATATATATATATATATATATCTATATATATATATATATAATTATATATAATATAATATATATTATAATCTCCAAACGAATCTTTTCCATTGTCAAGGAAAGACTTTGTGATGTAGGTTCTGAGAAGTGTTTTTCTGCTGCAGTCCTGCGCGACAATACGAAAGTGTAAGCCGAGTAAACATTAAATTTTCGAGATTTTATTGCCTTAGAGAAATTTTTTTTATCCAGGTAAACAATCAAAAACTAAGTTTCAGTGGCCTGTGCATCCACGCATGGCTGATTAGTATTGATATTCCTTTTAGACAATTTATTGCCTAGTCTGACCGTGTTTCTTTTTTTCTGTCTCGCCCGCAGGTAAGAAAGTCTGTGTGATGGGCTGCGCCACCCGTCGTATGCCAAGGAACATCCAAACAGTGAGTGTCTATAAGGGTGATAAACTCCTTCTGTTACTGTGCGTCAGTGGCCTTGGCTGTGGATCCCCCATTGATACATGTTCTGTCTTTTTTTCAGCTTTTTTTTTATTTCCCTTTCAGAAACCAAATAACGAGATATGAAAAATGATGTGTAGGTTTAAGTCTTGTCTTAAGGTCTGATTGGAACGGAGACCCGGCCCTGAGTAAAAGGGGGGGTGAGATTTGTATAGAATATAGTCTGTGTGGAAGATGGATCTTCTCCTTTAGTTCTCCTTTAGAGCTGTGTCATATATTCATAAATGAATGGAAAGGTATTTTAGCATGGATAGGAATGCATAAGTAACTATGTGACCACTTTAGTGGAAAGTATTTGGTGATCACAATGAAATTATCTATATACTACATAAAAGTGGATGTATGTATGTGCCACATACACTTTGACACACATTGAGCAATTTGAACCAAACTTGGTATACATATAATTTAGCATCTGGGAAAGAATACTGTGGGGGTCAGACATCACTGGCACCAAAGGGAATTTTTGTGGGGCTAGTGGGAAAGGGGTGAAAAGTAAAAAAATAAATAAACTGAAAGCAACAGATAGTAGTGTCTAATCCATAGTTTTTGGGGTAGCTGAGATTAATAGTGACACTCCTGATGCCCTTCAAGCCCAAGTTCAGCCCCAATGGAGGAAGGGGGGGGCGAGGAAAAGGGCTGGGAAAGGGGTGACATAAAAATAATCGAAAATGACAGATATTAGAGTGTAATCCATATTTTTCAAGATCACCGAGATGAATAGTGACATTCCTGATGCCCTTGAAGTCCAAGGTCAACCCCAATGGGAGGGGAGTGTTAAAAAGGGGTGGGAATGTGGTGACATGTAAAAATAACCTAAATTGACAGATATTAACATCTAATCCTTAGTTTTTGAGGTCGCTGAGATGAATAGTGACACTCCTGATGCCCGTCAAGTCCAAGTTCAGCACTGATAGGAAAAGGGATGAGAAGAGGATGACATGTAAAAATAACCAAAAACGACAGATACTAGTGTCTAATCCATATTTTTCAAGGTCACTGAGGTGAATAGTAACACTTCCAATGCCCTTTAAGTCCAAGTCCAGCCCCAGTAGGAAGGGGGGATGAGAGAGGGTGGGAAGGGGATAACTTGTAAATATAATCGAATACAACAAGTACTAGTGCTTAATTTGTAGTTTTCAAGGCCACTGAGATGAACAGTAACACTCCCAATGCCCTTTAAGTCCAAGTTTAGCCCTGACAGGGATGAGGGGTGAGAAATAAAATATCAGAAATGAGGGATATTAGTATCTAATCCACAGTTTTTGAGGTCGCTGGAATGAACAGACACACTCCTGGTGCCCTTCAAGTCCAAGTTTAGTCCCTATAGGAATGGAGGTGAGAATTGGTGAAATACAAAATGTCAAAAATGCTGAGCAATGTAACTGAAGCAACTATCATAACAGGAAAGGGAGAGAGAGAGAGACTTAGTTTATCAGTTGTCACTCAGTTTTCCCAGGCAGTGCCGGCCGGATTGGTCAGCTAGTATTTATATAAAACCTGATCAGATGTTTGATTCACTCCATGAAAATTAACATTTTTCTCATGTTTGGTGGCATTTTTATTCATTTTCAGATCTCATAAATAAAACTTTTTCCTTCCATAAATGTATCGTAAAACTTGAAATGATAAAAGGTGACTCTCTCTCTCTCTCTCTCTCTCTCTCTCTCTCTCTCTCTCTCTCTCTCTCTCTCTCTCTCTCTCCTTTCAGTTTTACTTCAGAAAACCATAAATATTGAAGAAGTAAATTTAAAAAGTTTTCTGTGGAAATCTCGACACTGCCGAGGTTTAGGGAGCTGTGTATGTCAGAAGAGAAGATTCTTTCTTTCATCTTTTTCGTTCCTATCTATCTCGTTTTTTCATCCCTTTTCGTCCTCTTCCTCGCGTTCAGTTTTTCTCTCATTTTGTAGGTTTATTATTTCATTTTGTAGGTGTATTATTATTGTTATTATTATTAGTCATTTTTCATTCTGTCTTTCGTCGTTTATTTCCAACTAGTGACCTGTTTTAGGAGAATTATTCATCTTTATCATGGTCCGTAAAATTGCTTTTTTGTTGTTTTTTTTCTGTTTATTAAAAATCTAGTGTTAAATTTTACCCTCAGATGAAAATCCTCATATGGTCACAGAACGAGTACAAGGTAATATGTTGGTTTCCTTCCCTTTGAAGTAAATTTAAAATACCTCACATTTCACCACATTCACAGAGGTCGAATTATTATAATTTTCTCCGTAGGTGGCATTCCTTCATTGCACCTCATGAGGATCACTGTAGACAATGCTGAAGGGTGTTTGCAATGTCTCTTTGACCCCTTTGAAAGTGTTTCCATTTGTCAGCCTGTAACTACACTTCCTTTCCCGATTCCTTTCTTCAGCCTTGCTGTTCAACCTCCTCTTTGTGCAACTGGGGTTTTATCCCAGTCACACCTTTACTTACATCCGTGTAATTCATCTTTGCTTTCTGGATCTCTATCTTGCTGTCCAACTACTTCAACTCCATCTTTCACTGTCTAAAGCGCCGAATGGCCGATACTGCCTCAGTGCTTGGCATGACAACCAGAAATTAATAAAATAAATTATGATACGATAAAGTTTCTCAACTTTGTCTTGAGTTCTAATAATAATAATAATAATAATAATAATAATAATAATAATAATATTAGTGATATTACGCGGGTACGTGGTGCATTTCGTGATTTATTATTTATTCGTCACGTGAAAATGGAGAGAGATCACATTCACGTAAAAGCTTTATAGATATATGGGGCTGTTCAAAGCAGCCACGGGCCTAAGTTTCATACATAGCGTAATCGCCTTCAACCCAAGGCCCTCAGAAACCAAAATGATGAATGTCTTTCCATTTCCGTATGCTTCATGTTTTAAAATATTGGATATTTCTGTTACATAAAGTGAGTCGATTTTAATTTTGAGCAGGGCGTCCGGTAAAATCCTGCCGGCATTATCAGAATCATTGCACACCAACCATCACTTAATATCAATAAATTAATATCATCATATTATTTTCAGAAATATTTCATTGTCCGGGAAAAATGGACAATTGTTCGTTATATTTCTATCGGAGAGAGGTTCTCTTGGTTATTTTCTGATATTACAGGAGCTCTGTAATCACAGAATCGGTTGTTTGGGAAAGATTAATTTAATAAAAGCAAAACGTAGAGCTGAGGATATCTTACGAAGTACAAACCATCAGCGCGAGGGAATATTGCTGCGTCAAAATTGAGCATTTGGTGCGGTCATTATCGTGGGTCATCTCATTGTGATGGACACGCCGCCCCGTCTGCCCTCGTATTGGTTGCTTAATCGCTGTTCGCTGCAAATATACCTTTATGCCAGCAGCGGTGATTGTAACGTGTGTTTTTCTTCTGACCAGAAGAAAGTTCCTCTACTGGAATGGGTCAGTGCTTAGCACTCGTGAAAAAAGATGCCTTATTACCCACTCGTGTGAGTTATAGATAATATCGATCTAGTGTGGTTGGTGGTTGCATCACCCCCCCCCCCCCCCCCCTCCCACACTGTGTAAGTGTTTGTGCGTTTGTATGCGTGTGTGTGTGTATTCTCATGGAATTCTGTTTTATATGATCATTTCTTGCGTTATCAAGATATTAAGAGGTAAGTACGCGATTGCCCCTTACCATTCCATAAAACAATATTGGCCAGTATTGCGATTCATCATTGCGTAGCCCCTATGTAAGAAGCCACAGTTCTTCTGTAATGCCTACCATTCCCTGCAAATGATGTCACACTGCAAGGGGTCTCATCCATCTATCCGGGAAGGAAAGGAAAAAACAAATAGGAGGGAAAAAATTTGCTCTTCATTTTTGTGTCGCAATTGGCTCACATTAGGAGATATATGTCGTCCATAGCGGGATCTTTTTTTCTGTTGCCTTTCTGTCTACATTTTTGAAGGACCGTGTTTGTAATCATGCAATGGTTATTGGCGTTTGTGTCTCGCCCAGATACGGTAAGAATGACCGTTATCGTTTCAGTGATCTGGCCTCTTTAAAATTCATGTGATGGACGGGCGCAGCTCTAAATTCCCTTTTTTTTCTTCTTTTTTCTTCTTTTTTTCTTTTTTTTTCTTTCCTTTCCTTTCTCTTGGATGGCAGAGGGAGTGCTTCGAAGCGTCGGCCAGCACAAGTGCCGGCAGGAGAGCGCCTGTTTGTATGTATACAGCATGTATATTTTGTCTAATATACCTATATATGTAATTATATTTTTTTTTCTTCAAAATTACCAGGTAGCCCTCTTGTGTAAATTAACTCATTTGAAAGACAAATATTAATTCCTTTGAACTCATTAGCTAGGGAGCACAACGTTTAGCAATACTGTTTTAAGACATTTTACGCAAATCTCGGAATAAATTGATTTTCCTAAATTTTTTTTACTAATCTTAAAACTTCTACTGGGGTCCAAAAATCGAATTCGGGTATAATTTGGCATTAATCCAAAGGGGAATCTTTGTATTATTTATCGCTATAAAATATTAATGAATACATATACTTTCCATCTAATGATGATAATGTACCCAGTAACTCTTTACTTATTAAAATAAAATCATAATTCCGAGGACCCGAAGCCACACCACAAATCAAGAGAATGGAAGGTTCCATTAAAGCATATGAGTATAAGAATGTTTGTATTATTGTATTCGCGCGCATATATATTGTATACGTATACGTATATACATTATATATATATATATATATATATATATATATATATATATATCTATATATATCAATATATATATATATATATATAAATAAGATAATATATATATAGAAATATATATATATAATATATATATAATATATATAGATAGATATATATTAATATATATATATATATATATATATATATATATATAGATAGATATATAGATATATATATAAATAAAGATATATAATATATATATAAATATAATATATATATAAATTAATTAATTATAATATACATTAACAAACTTCGTTAGACTCGTATGCTGTAATGCAACCTTTCATTCTTTTCATATGTGGTGTGCCTGCAAGTCTTTATAATTATGATTGTATTTTAATAAGTGCAATATATATAGTATAACCCTCTCTCTCTCTCTCTCTCTCTCTCTCTCTCTCTCTCTCTCTCTCTCTCTCTCTCTCTCTGTTCTGGATAATCATACCTTTGGAACATACCTGATTTGCTGGGTTCCAATATGTTAGATACTCTCATATATTTTACCAATATGCCTTCGGAGATTGCGTGAATCGACTAAGTGTATATGTTGGTATATCATTAGCTAGGTATTAGTTTTCTGCTTTGCATATGTGGCCGCATTTTTGTTGCGTTTATTTCTAATCATTAAGTTTTATCTTTATGTAAACCCCTAAAGATTCACCACGTCCTTTTGTCCCAAGTTTTTTTACTTATTTTTTTTTCATTCGTCCATGTATGACTGTATGCACTGTATTTACTTATACAATAATTGTGCTAATGCATGCATATGTATATTGTGTCGCCAGTGCTTAGGGCCTAACCGTTCACTTTCCCTCCAATCGTCGAATCCATTATGTTGCTTCAATCATAATAAAACCTCCGGTAAGTACCTTATGTATCAAAAGTATCGGATTCCAATCGCTTACTCGGAAGGCTATTCCGAGGCGAGGTATAGACGATCGAAACATTCATGACATCGCCTCTCTCTCTCTCTCTCTCTCTCTCTCTCTCTCTCTCTCTCTTTCGTAGGCTATATATATATATATATATATATATATATATATATATATATATATATATATATATATATATATATATATATGTGTGTATGTGTGTATATTTGTAGTATATGTCTGTGTGTTTGTTAATTAAGTTAACCCTTTTCCTCACGAAACTTGTCGAAATATATCGAAATGATTTCATGATTATTGAGCAGTATGAAGAAGTGAAAGAGCATGTGCTGTCATCATGCACCACAGAAATCATGAGTTTTTATCATGATGATGGGAGTAAGAAAGAACATTTATTGAAATACGTTTAACATATCAGAGATTCTTTATTGGTGCCAATATTGAGAACTGAATGCCTCTAGAATGCCATGAAAATGTTACGAAATTTATGCAATTTTCATTTCTGTCTGACATGGTAGTATATATTCCTGAACGGTCGTAGTAACATCATTATCATAGCAAAATCCACTCCTCTTCGCACTTAAGTCCCGCCCACTGCTTACGTCACCGCAATTCCTTGAAGCTGAGTGGCTGGCAGTGGTTCTTTTCATCTTCATTAATTTTGCAATAGTTATTTTACCTAAATAATGCAAGTTCTGTAAGTTCTGCTGATTACCAAAAATCATAATACGAATTTTCCTGAAAATGGTAAAAAAATAGGAAAATATGAATGAAGTCAGGAATGTTCACCTGAACCACGGAGGTAAAACAACGAATCGGTGCACTTGAATTACAGGACAATGATAATTACCGTCTGATATTGTCAAACGTCTTCACCATTTTATATGTAAACACAAAGATTCTCTTTGAGGATCTACGTAGGCTGTTATTTCATAATATCAGGAAATTTTACTACATTATAATAGTCAAACAATCTATTTCATTGCAATCGTTAAAAAATCCGGTGGAATGGGAAGCGGCGACTGCATTCTACAAAACCAGAATAGGCTTTAGTTACTGTTTGATGGGCTATACGAGCCATACTGGCTATAATTTGCTGACAATTTTCCTAAGGACATTATCTTATTTCGAAATAGTAGGATAATAAAAAAAAACCACGTAGACCTATAATTTACAATGTCCTTTTGTCGGTTTACGCAGATCATCACCTTTCCATTATAGGCCTATCTTATATTCAGCCGTTTTATTGTGCGTCCTTGTGTGTTGTTATTCTTGTTGTTTGTTGTAAGAATTATCGGCCTGCTTTTGTCATTTGAAATTTAGTCATTTGATTGAATTAAAAGTAATCGAGATCTTAATGAATATAGTCTACGCCAGAACGTTCTCCTAACAACAGAGAGAGAGAGAATTTGCTGACTCTTAGGTAACCTTTTGTCTAACAGGGTAATCTACAAGAATGTCCTCAGAATCGAATGATTCATGGGCTACTCGCAGACTGGTTTGGGACATCTCATACATAACTTTTCCAGCTATCATTTGTTTTTGTCTTATTTCGCTAAGTATCTTATGATGCCTTCCTACCATAGCCTCCATTTTCATAGAAATGCTATAGCAGCCTTATATTTACTCGTCACAGTAATATGATTTTTTTATCCCGTTTGTAAATATATCATTAATATAATTCATGGAGAGCAGTTCGATAGTTGCGTGTAAGGTTGAGATAGCCTTATGATGGTCTGTGTGTACCATAGGCTACATGCCCACAAATTTTGCTTGTATACTTTGTGGAATGCGTGGCGTTACATTCACTATGGCCATCGACGCAAGCACACACGTTTATGTGCGCAAGCTTATACGTGTACATTTCACTGTATGTATATACTACATTATATGTCATGGGGTCAGAGCTACTGTATTAATTAAAAGCTACTCTATTTCCAACAGATGTGGCTAGAAAACTATTTGAAATATAAAATGGATGAGTAGGCCCATGCCCTGTCATTTTCTTTAAATGTAAGAATTTCATTGTAAGCCTATGCCGTGTCATTGCCTCAAAACATAAGAATCTGATGTGTAGGCCTAATTTCACAATGATATTAACATTCGACATGCAGGATTATGTTGACTTAATCCCCTAATATCGGAACGGCTGCATTTCAGTTAATGTAGACTCTGGAATCGTTTACGTAGTCTGACACCAATTGAAACGAAGGAAAAAAAATGCAAGATGCCTATATATTTAGGCTGGGCATGATAAAAAAAATGCTGAGACAGAATGAGTCAAGATCTTCGTAATGGTATATAGCTTAATAAATCTTTTATCGGAGATATCATTTGCATACTTTACAACTCCGGGAACTCAAAAATATGTGGTGTCATCATTCATGCACTGAGCTCTACATTGCCGAACGAAGTCAAATCTGTACTGGTCATCATTTGGACTGTTAACTAGTGTGACGTCATTCTCCTTTCGAGAGCTAGCCAATCACTGGCATGCAAAGAGCCCTGTAAACTTTTGGTTTTGTATTAATTTTTGGTCGTAGTATTTTGGAAATTGATTATAGGATGTTATTAAGTTTTATTATTGTTATTATTATTATTATTACTGTGTAGGTTTTACTGGTTCTTGATGTTCCCTTTGAATGTTTAAGTAGACTGCATAAGTCTGTTTTTTTTCCTTTGAAGAGATGATTGTAACCATAGAGTTGTGGGGCAGTAGTGTGTGGCGTAACGTCTTGACGCTTTCGATCAGTGAAATTTTATCAGAAACTTTACATTTACAATCATCCAATTATAAGCTTTTTGAAAATTTGTGATTTAATCGACAAGAGAATGTATTTAAGTACAAAGAAATCCTTCGAGCCAGCCCCGTGAGATCTGATAATCAGCACAGTAGAGTGGTATAAATATTTTAGTATTAATAATAATTAAAGAGGCATTACCGAAGTTTTGGTTTTCGATGGATATACTTTGTGTATAACATTTGTAGCAAACTTGCACCAAATCGTAACCGTCGTGTCAGTCACGGCGGATCTATTATAGTCAACAGAGTTTTTGCATCAGTAGCTTGTTAACCATCTGCCTTAGATAAGCTACTCTGCTAAGAATCACGCAAAAACGTTCTTGTCTACGGCCACATTCAGTTTTGTAAAAGAAAAAAAAAAATTAACAGAAGTTACTGCACCCGGTTTCATCTTGTACGTCGTATGTAAATGCCATTTAAGATTTTGTTCTTTACCCATTTTTTATGTTTCCTAAGGGCATTTTGACCCCACTGTTTGCTTTTCTTTCAGCTACCTTTACACGCACGCACACACACATGCATACATACATACATTAACATATATATATATATATATATATATATATATATATATATATGTATGTAATATATGTATATATATCCTCTTTTTCTTTTGACAGCACTGGCAATGCCTAACCTGTTGCCACAGCTGGAACGACAGTGTGGATGCTGGTTGGGGTTCCCCTTCTCTTTGCTGAGGACTTTTGTTATTGGATTAACAAATTTTGTTAGCCACTTGTGTCATTTACTTTTCCGCCCCCGTTTCCCCTTCTCAGCGCAATATTTAGCCAGTCTCGCCAATGGATTCTGTAACAGCCTCTCTATGTTTTCGGATTGGCTGCATTTATATCAGGTTATATTAAATTGTTTGTTAGAGGATCCGTGAAATATTTACATATGTGAGATGCAACCTGAGTGTTGTGGATTTGTTCTTCGGAGAATGAATATGAGAACGCGATTCTGAAAGTGCCTCAAGAACTTCAAGCAAGTGCTTCTGAAATGATTTGTGGATATAATCAAAGTCACATACAGGACTTTCGTTGCTTTTGTGTAATGGCTTTGAGTTGCAATTTGAATCATTCCCATTTAGATTTTAGTTACTTATGGCATCGAAGTATGTTTCATTTGTTCATGGTGTATAGTGTATGCATTCTCTCTCACATTCACAATCTCAGACACACTGTGCGCGCGCACACACATACACACTTGTATAAGAACGTTATATAAGATATGGACGGAGTATATGGACAAAGAATCGTATTTAAGCCTAATAACACCTTTTAAGAATATCCAATATATATATGGAATTTTCTTCCAAAAGCGAACGCTGAAGAATGCTTTTAAGATTTTCTTATCAGAGTATGAAAACTTTTTCTAAAACACCCTATAAGAATTGTGATTCATTTCTTTTGCGCAAGAAAATTTAAGAATGATATATTATAGATTAGATAAAAAAAAATAATCGGATCTGGCCAAATGAAAACTCGCATAGAATTAGAAATCCTTTATAAACTGCGTTAATATCGCTAACGAATGAAAATAATATTGATTTCAACTGACGTTGCTATAGAATATTTTTGCCTACGCCTCAGTGGCGTGATCGGTATCGGGCATCCAATGAGGTGTTACAGATGTGTATTTCTGGTGATAGAAATTCACTTTCGACGTGGTTCGGAAGTCACGTAAAGCCGTTGGTCCTGCTGCTGAATAACCTCTGGTTCCATGCAACGTAAAAACACCATACAAATAAACAAACAATAGAATATTTTTGCCCTCATTTTGCAAGATGATATTCGAAACTGAAGGATCTTGGTCAGTCATTCTAAATGTCCTTTGCCTCTCCTCGGTTTATCCAGACCTGAGATTGTCCTAGTCAGGTGGACCTCACCTGTAATGATACTGAAATATTTGAATACATTGAAATGTGGTGTTCTTTGTAATCCCGTTTATTGCCATCGTACATAGTTTGCTTTCCTTGTCTATATAAGCTGTTGATCATATATATATATATATATATATATATATATATATATATATATGTATATATATATGGAGATGAACACATGGGAACTGAATTCGATATAATACAGATCGCCCATAACACAAGAGATGGTAGACTTTCCAACGTTATGTATCGGAAACTAATTTTCTCATCAGTGGATGAATTATTATGAATTTTGTCGGATGAAACGAGTCATTTTTATATGTTCATAGATATTAAACCAGAAGTATCGTTTAATATTCGAGTCACTGTACCTAGGGAGTAACATTAACCCCAAAGGGGAATTAGTACCTATAATTGAAAAGTGCTTCGTCACCATTGAGATTCGAACCGCGGTTTGATTTAGAAACAACGATGTACATAGAGTTCCAGCACTTAAGAATTATAATTCCCATAGATTAAAGTTATTCCAGTCGTGTAGTGATTTGGATAATGTGGCTTAGTATTTCATATTATGCTAGCACAGTTATTCCTGAACATAGGAAATAAAGTTTGGGAGAAAAGTCCAGTAGTATCGGTTATCCCTGTAGTTGCCTGCGCCCCCAGCTCCCCAATCCCCTCACTCACTTTTCTGTAGCATTAAGGACCCCCAGCGGATATGCTAAAACCAAGTAGAGTTGCCAAGCATTGCGTTTCTAGAAAACACGGCGCTGAACATTGGTGGTTTCCTTCTATCCAAGAAATAAAGGAGCGCAAGGAAGATCTACGCATAATCAACAGGGTCTTTCATCAATATAATTTGGAATTTATCTTTTTGCCGAGATAGACGGGATCGTTAAGTTTCGCTTGTCAGCGAGATTTGAGCGATATGGCGTAAGGAGGCAGGTGGTGTCCGCTTACTTCCTTTCCCCGATGCCTTTAGCGTCCTTTTCCGCCATGCTTATTTACTACGGTTGCCACCAGTTCCAATTTTCATTTCCCCCTTCCTTCGTCGTT
>NC_087202.1:119982596-120002596 GCF_015104395.2 Macrobrachium nipponense
CTGCTTCTGCTACTTTTTTTTTTTTTTTTTTTTTTTTTTCATTCTTTTTCCTTTGTTCATCTCCAGTCTTTCGTCGTTTCCTTGCTGTTTCGCCTTTGTGCGAGATCTCTTGTTTTCGGACTTTCCGATCGTCGTCAAGATACGTCGTCCCTTCTGCGAGACGAGCATTCGTACGGATTGAATTAGGTGAACTTGGGTCTCAGCTGTGGCATTTCATCAGTAGGCCCTTCTGCGCTATATTGTCCTCCAGTACCCCCTTGGATCGTTCTGCATCCTTTTGGAGTTGAGGACCTATCCAGACATCAGAGTCCTGGGGAGGGTGAAAAGCACGGTAACAGACGCAACGCTTCTTGATGGTTTATAAATAAAATTTAATGTATCAGTCGGACACTTTTTTTCTGTCATACTGCTCCGGTTGTTGCAACAACGGGTAACATACAAAAACTAAGATCCTCTGAATCTTTTGTTTTGTATGTGTCTTTGTCAGAGTGGGATAATTGTCTAAGTTGTAATATAAAGAATAACGTTATGAAAGCTTATTATAAAATAGGACGGAATTGTAATGAAGAGTTGTTTTATTGCATTGAAATTTTAATGGGCCTTTTGTTTCGCATTAGAATTGTTGATACTGTTTTCCATTTTTTATCTTTTTACGAAATGATTTTTGTACCTATACTGTTACAAGACTGGTATAATGCATATTCATGCGTGCATGTTACAGAACAATGAGAGAGAGAGAGAGAGAGAGAGAGAGAGAGAGAGAGAGAGAGAGAGAGAGAGCGTAGCTGGTGTTGATTTTAATGGACATCACACCAATTGCTTCTTAATTTATGTGTCGGTTCGTAGCCATTGTGAGTGCGTTGAAGGCTTGCTGGAAATGGATTGTTTAGGCACACACAAGTACACAGGTATACACATGCACGCACACTTACACACTCCCTCACAATCTCCCCTTGCCCTGTTTACGCTATTCATCACTTTTCATCTTCGTTCTGGGCCCACGCTGGGTTGAAGTCGTGCTCCAATTATGCCCTTGCATGTGGCAAGAGGTGGCATGATTATTATTGACTGTTGAAAAAATGAAAGGATTTTTCCTGTTTATTTTCTGAAACTTCATGGAAGCAATAATTATCAACAAGGATTTTTTTTACTTTTTCCACCCATCTAATGAACATATTGTCATTGATGAATGTATGGGATGATGATGATGATAATGATTGTAATACTGATGTACTTGTTATTTACTTATAGGGTTGGTGGTCCTGCTACTGTAATTTATGAAAATTGACCGCTGCTTTTGTTATTAATATTCAGAAGATGAAACCTTTTCATATAACACAGACCCGCAGGGTCTGTTCAATATGAAATTCAAGCTTCCAAAGAACATGGTGTTCATGAGGAAGAAGTAAGAGGAAGTAAAGGGAAACAAAAAGAAGAGAACCTACTTATTACATAAGAAAAAAAAATGTACAAATAGATACTCGTCTTAGTGATTTTCACGCTGTTGGAACTAGTATTAGCGATAACAGAATACATTATTACTATAGCTAATAATACAATTCATAGTGATTTTAATGATTTAGGGAGAGTAACCTCATCTGTCTCATGGAGGTGACTGGGGTCTTGGGCGCCATTAACCCACCCGATGCCCAAACACGCCGCCGTCATCGCCTTTACCTCCGAAGGGCAATCCCCCATCAAATGCTTGATTTCACCTCGAAGTATTCTTGGTCACGGCTGCGGGTTTATACTCCCAGATCATCGCCGCCATCAATTTCACCCTTTCCTATCATTATTGGACCCTTGACTGGAGTCTTCACGGCTTCTCTGAGAGCGTGATAAAGGTCCCCTAATCACAATCGAGGGTCTAAGGTTACTTCTCCTGAAGTATTGTAAGGTTTTGTTTGTGGTTACTGATTAATAAGTATTTCAGTTGCTCTTGGCTGTGGGATGAGTAAATTTTATGGCAGCCCACATTCATGTGTGATATATATATTATATACGTATATATAAATATACACACACATATGTGTATATGTAAAATACATGTTGCATTAGTGTAAAATTGAACTACACTTTCTCTCTCTCTCTCTCTCTCTCTCTCTCTCTCTCTCTCTCTCTCTCTCTCTCTCGATGATACGCTGTTGATTTTTCATATCTCAGAGTAAATGTTCTGAACTTTAAGTTTAATTTGTCAAAGTGGTAGATTTATTTTTTTATGAACATTTTGATTAGTATAATGGTAAAATCATGTGTGTGAGAGAGAGAGAGAGAGAGAGAGAGAGAGAGAGAGAGAGAGAGAGAGAGAGACTAAATCTGACGCTTTCTTTAGATAGCAAAGCGGTGGGGAACTAACTTTCTCTTCAAAATGCGTCGGGCGGAAGCCAACGTTAAAGCATAGAACACTTTATAAAAATATATAGTATAATACGTAACGGGGGAAGTCATTTCTCTCCCAAACGGGAGAGTTGGAGGCAGAGTCGCAATTTCTGGAAGTGATACATTCTTGTGTGACACTGATATTCATCAGAGTCTCGGCGTTCTAGTAACGTGCAGCGCTCTTCATATATCTCTCTTCATTTTGCTCCTAGCGATTTTGGGTTGTTTATTTTGGCCCGACCTGCTTCTGCTTCTGCTTATTGTGGATTTTAAGTGTTTTGTTCGGTTCTTACCTCCTGTGACTGTCCACTGTATAGTCGGAGATGATTAGCTTTCTTTTTTATTTTCCAGCCTTGAATTGCCAGATGCCGTTCTTTAAACGTCAGTGTTCGCAGTTATTCTACTTTGTGTATGTGTGCGGGAATTGCATTTATTTATTTACTGAAATCAGGCTTTGTCATCGATTTCCTGAAAAACTTAGATCATTATCTGTGTTGAATAAAACTATTATATTACCTACGATGCCTGACTACTTTACACTGTGCATCCCCATTTAAGATTCCCCCAAAATTTGTGAGATACTTCAATATATATATTTATCCTTGTTTTTATTTATTTATGCAGTGTTTACAAAGATGTATGTATACCTCACTTTGTAATCATCAGTTCATTTGTTCATTCAAATATTGCTAAAATCTTCATTACATAATAAACATGCCAGTTTCTTCGTGAGCTGCTTCATGCTTCAAGAAAGTATTGTAAGCAGTTTCTTGTATTCAGGAGGTAATCTATATTCCTGTAGTTTCTTTGTTTATTCAGTAGGTGTTTTGTACCGTAGCTTCTTTTATTGAGTGGGTATTCAAACCCCATAGTTTCTTCCTTCATTCAGTAGGTATTTCATACCATAGTTTCTTCTTTAATCAGTGAGTATTTTATGCCCATGATTTATCCTTATATTCGGTGGCATAGTTTCTTCTTTTAATCAGTTTGCATTCTATATCCATAGTTTCTTCTTTTATTCAGTAGGTATAATATGCCCACAATTTCCTCTATTATTCGGTGTGTATTTTATACCCTTAGTGGCTTTTTTTATTCAGTGTATTCTCCACCCACAGTTCGATTGGCAGAAGATGGACTGAACAGTCACTGTCACTGTTTAGAAACTACTTTCGATGCCTCCCCTTAGCACTACCGCGACAGTTCATCATGATGATCTGTCATGACATGAAAGGTCTTATTAGGATGTCAGATGTCAGTTACCAGGTGTCAGGTGCACCGGTACACTTCAGGAGTAGTCATGATTTGGGGGATCATCTTTACATTCTTTTTTGACAGCATGGAATTTCATTTATGCTTTTTTGAAATTTATGAATAAAATATACTACACATATACATATATAATGCAAATTCACACGCTCATATACGTATATATAATTTTTTTCCCATCACCATGACTTTTTTTATGCACAAAACATTAAGCTACAAATGACGTTTAATATCCAGTTCCGTCTGTCGATGAAATGATATCGTAGAGGAATTATAATTGATAAGTGGTTCGATGCACTTCCCAATTACAATTCCCTTTCGTTATTATTTCCTAGTAATGCGATTTGGATATTAAAACGTTTCTTAATGTTCGTGCACGTGCATTATATATATATATATATATATATATATATATAATATATATATATATATACATATATATATGTGTGTGTATATATATATAATATATATATTATATATATATAGTATATATGTACCACATATATATATATGCTAATATATATATATATATGATATATATATATATATATATATATATATATAAATCCGGGGCGGTTACATCTTTGGTATTCTGAGACGTTTTCAGGACATATACGCAATGCCAGAAATTTACGGTTTGTAAAAATGTTTATTCATTCCCCGTGGTACCTCTGCATATATATGTATATTATGTGTGTGTGTGTGCGCGCGCGCGCTCACGCCAGTTATTCTTGACAGCACGTCTTATTGTCCTCAGAATCCTTGGGAAACAGTTGACCTTCGGAAGCAGTAATTAGAGGCTCAGAGTCCTGGAACGGTAGTTAGTGGTGTTTGTAATTATGCAAGAAATTGTACCTTCCATGGACGGACGAGAGAGGGAGAGAGAGAGAGAGAGACAAAGGTGTGCCGTAGCAGGTACACTGCCAAAGGCAGGCAGGGTTTACCTCAGTGACCTATTAATTCTGACGCTAATAGATAAGGAGCCTCTAGGTTTTATGATAATTACTCTGCTGGGAGTAAATAATGGGTTAAGATTCCCTTCGGGCCCATTTGCTTGATGGAGGGATCTGGGGAGGTAAGTGGGGGGTGAGGGGAGGAGGGGTTTGACGATGGGGTTGGTTTCGGCCCATAGCAGCGAAAGGAATGCAGGCAGGTCATACTGGAGGCGAGAGAAGAACGGGCGATAATAAACTTTCCTTACTCTTCTTATTTTACTTTTCTTTGAATTGAAAAAATAAATATGAATGATGAAACTTATTTTATTGAGATTGCATTATAGTTTTATAACTTGATGTGCCGTCGTTTCCTAACATAAATGATGTGTGATATGAATGAAGTGGATAAAATGAGTGAAGAAAGGATGCTTTACAGATTATCATGGTTCAAGTTAGTTAAATGTGCTTAAGTGATCTCATTTAAAGATTCGTAATGTATAAATAAACAGAGAGTTCTCACAATTACATCTGAATTAAGTGTCGTCATTGGTTACTTTTCTGCAGTGAGGCTGTCATGCATTCGCGTAGTTCTAATCATTGTAAGAATATAAAGGCACACCGCTTGTAGCTCATTGTATTTCATACAGCGTCGTGCGTTACAGTCAGTCTTTGTGGAGGAGGGCTCTGTAAGCATGCATTTGTGTAGTTCATTGTATTTCATCCGTCGAGTTTTAATCACGTCAAATGAATCAGAGTTTACCATCGAATTCATTTTGAATTCTTGAATATTATTGACGTTGCTGTAATCCGTCTGTTGGAGGACGTTAATGATGAAGAGGACCCCTCTGCAGGTGGCTGGCTTTTGGTGGGTTCGAATCAAGTCTTCCCATCTGCTTGTAAATGTCAGACTTCCTCTCTCTCTCTCTCTCTCTCTCTCTCTCTCTCTCTCTCTCTCTCCGTTAACCATCTGCATTATAGCTATGATGGTGGAGATGGTTGATATCGCTACTAAGCACAGTACCTGAATACGACTAGTTTTATATATACATATGCAATTGTAATAGCCACAGTGCCTTCTATATATATATATATATATATATATATATATAATATATATATATATATATATATATATATATGATGCTCACTTGAAAGAATGTGATGAGAAGAACATTGGGTCCCATTGTCCCTTATTTACACGATAAATGTCTCACTCACACTCCCTGTAAAAAAGAAGGCTAATTTCAGTATACTTCCGTACTTTCAGGACTATTTAGTCCTAAAACATAAGTTTACGCTACAATTCATGATAATTATTTACTAAAAGTCATGTTTGAATTTGGTCAGTCTTTTATTTGCTAAACTTGAATTTTCAGAACATATCTTTTCTTCTTCATATCGTTTTCTTTCAAGCGCCCCAAATCATTTCTCATCCTGACTTGTCTTTATAAAGGTCAAGGTTCTTAGTTTGTGTTTGAAAATGAATTGGTTAAGTATCCACAGTTGCTTATGAATTGGCTGTGGTATTACATAGGAAGTTTGTTATTACTGAAGAAACTTCTCATAATCTTATTTTATGTTCTTTTTTCTGCTTTCTTTATTGTAAATTATAGTTGCATGGAAATAATTTTTTTTAAGATGTAGTAGTTCAAGAAAAAATGTGAACTTTTGGAAGGGTCAAGAAAGAACTTTGACTTCAAATTTTATTAATTTATCTTGTAAATCACCGGTAAGATTTGAAAACTGTTTCCCCATGAGAACAATCTTCAATAATGATCAGTGATTTTGTTGATTTAAGTTCAGGGGAATTTTGAAATTTAAGTTTTAAGAGGACCTTTTTTATTAATACAATAATGTGAATACTTTGTCATACTATATTGTGTATAATATATTTCATTCCATTCACTGATTTTGTTTAACAGTCAGTAACTGGAAAATTGTAACAATGTAAGTCAAGAGTAAAATAAAAGAGAGAGAGAGAGAGAGTCAAAGTCAAAGTCAAAAACCTTTATTCCATTATACCAATGGTTAATTGTTATTCTGCTACATTACAATATAAATTATTACATAAAATTCACAATAATTGGATTGTAAAATTCTAGGATATATATACATTCAAGTAAAATTTAAGAAGTATTGCTTAAGTTTCCTTTTGAATAACTCAGAACTAACATCTATACATTTTCTTAATTCCAGAGGTAGTTTATTCCAGCAAGCTGGCCCCTTATTGCCATCGAGCGTGAACCCAAATCTGTTCGATAGCTGTCTACATATAGATTTTCATTCTGTCTTGTTAATGCATTCCTACAATTACCAACTGTAGGAAATGTGTATAGCCAGTTGGGATATTCTTTCTCAAACTTTTAAAAACAAAAACACAAACATCGTACAATACACTTTCTTTTAATTTTATCCACTTTAATTGCTGGAGGGAGAGAGAGAGAGAGAGAGACGCTGAAATTGTATGGATGAGAAGTATAGAAATTCGCCTCGTGGTCTGTTCCACGCGTAGTGTAGTACAGCCCTACCTACACACCGTGGGTACCTACAGCGAAAGCAAAGAGAAACACTCCAAAGGAAGAGAGGGATTTGAGAAAGTACTCCGGGTGAAAGGATGGAAAGTAGAGGCCAAGGTCACACCGGGTCATATTTGTAGAGGCGCTGAGAAAGGGTCGCTGCTTAAAAGGCCTGTCCCAGGCTTTTCCCTGATCCTAGGTCGCTTTGTCTCCACGGGGCCTAAGAGATTTTAGGGGGATAAGGTCAGAGAAAAATGGACCTTTCGGAGGAACCCATACTTATGAATGGCTGAGAGAGAATTGATTCGGGCCTGGCATGGAATCAGCAAAAGTCGAGGAACAGCAAGTGGTATAAAATTGCTTTTAGAGAATGTCGCAGTCGTCGGTGATCGGAATCAAAAGAATTCTTCACTTCCTCTCGCTCCGTGGATTTTAAAAAGGGTCGAATTGGACCGTCGCCGTGGGAATGGTGGAGGCGTTTGCTGCCCTCGCCTCAACCCTTTTGTCGGAACAGTCCAAGGGTTTTAATGGTTTGTGGAGAGAGGGAGAGAGTGAGTGAGTGAGTAAATAAACGTTAACGGATGATCTGGGCTTTGGAGAATGAACATAAAAATGGATTTCGTGTGGGTGTAAGAAGTTTTCAGGGAGGTGTTCGCGAGCCGGTGAAGCCGCGAATTAGATTTGGGTGGCCATTTGGGACTGAATATTATGATGTGGTTTTATAACTCCTAGATGCGATTTGATGCTCTCTTTTACGACGGCACCGATCCACGTGAAAGGGTTGATTTATTCTTCTTATCTTTCAAAGACGAGAGAGAGAGAGAGTGTGTGTTTTGTGGTGTGGGAGGGGGGAGGGTATGGTACTGTTGTCACGAAGAAGTTGCAAAAATACGATGCGATAATCAAGTTATGATTTCTTCACACGTTGAGTGTCAGTTTCAAGAAAGCTTCTGTTTATTGTTCTTGGTGTTCAGTTTTTAATGAGTGGTCATGGTGATATGATGATGATGATGATCTGTTTTTTTATCATCAGTTTTGAACGGTTTTGTGAGCGTCACTTTTGTTCAGGGAACACAATTAGTGGTCGCCTAATGTTCGTTTTTGGGCGGTTCAGTGGCTGTTCTAAACCAGAGCCCCAGCAGAATATTTTCCCATTAGAAATCGTGTTCCTTCCAGTTGTTCATAGTCAGGTTGTCTTGAATCTCAAGCTATATGGTATATGGGAATCGTTTATACGTTGTCACGAACGCATGCATGACTGGTAAAAGCAACTTTTACCACCCTATTAATATGGATGATTTGTTTTATATTTTTGGGTTATTCAGTTACCATTCCCACGTGATATATATCAGATGGCACACGGGATTCAAATACCATAATTATTCGGGATCCATACATCGCCATAGAGTTGCGCTGGAATTTTTGACCAAACTGTATCATGTCACTTATTAGTAAGTTGGCACAAGGTACTTTAATGATGAGGTGTCATGACACCCACTGCGTCAGAGCAAATGAATGATTTTGTCTCCTTCCTTCCAGGCATTGATGCTCATAGCTCCAAAGGATTTTCATCTGTTGACGAACAACTTTCAGCTTATCTCCTGGCAACCACCGTCTTTGAAATGATTCGTTAACGAAGAAACAGCTGCACGAAAGAGTGAAATGATGCTTGAAACATAATGGAGGTGAACTGATAATACCATCAAAAGTAAGACTGGTGTATCCCGATGGACAGTACACCTTTGCAAGAGAAAGGGGAGTCATTATTGTGAATTTTCCATCAGCAGATCTAATGAACAGTTGTGAAGGCGCTGGTGTTGATGATTTGGATATGATAATCTATCTAATAATACGAACAATAATTCTATTTTGATTGGTGTGTTGGTCATAATGATGATTGTGCACTTTTGATCCCCCGAAAACAATGCCATTCACACTCGTTGTATATTCTCAATAGGTCATAAATTTCAAGTCACTATTGTTTCAGTCAGTAATGCATTCTCTTTGCGTTCATTCAATTATTTATATCCCACCGTTTGTGTGGAACGGGAGATATAATTAACGCCTGGTGCCATTCTTAGATGCCTTTTATTCGCTCCGAACTCCGGTTCCACATTAGCGCTGTCGCTTCCTTGATAGGTCGGTCACTCACTCACTGCCTCCGCCGATGTGTCCACTCATTACGAGAGCGGGATTGCGAGATCAGTCCCAGATTGATTGCGTTTATAAGGTATTCAGAGAGAGAGAGAGAGAGAGAGAGAGGAGAGAGAGAGAGAGAGAGAGATTTGATACTGTAAAAAGTAGATGGGTGGGGTTAGCGAAGATTACTAGATGTGAGAGGAAGAAAAGTCCTATAGAGGATGGTCGGCTGTAGTTTGATGTAGGGACGTCTTCAGATATGGAAAAGGGAAGAGAGAGAGAGAGAGAGAGAGAGAGAGAGGAGAGAGAGAGAGAGAGAGTATAGGGGAAAAGGGGGAAAGAAGCGAACTGTTGCCGTTTCCATTGAGGCATAATTTTCTGAAAGGGCTCAGTTTGCCTGCTCAGCATCGGGGACTCGAAGACGCTACACTGACCCCTTTTATGCAGTCTCCCTTCGCGACCTCATCCGACCGAATTTGGATTCTTAACAGAGTTTTAGAGGGATCCCACGCGCTGTCACTGGCTTTGACCCCTCCCCCCCCTCACGCATCTCCCGAAGGGCTTTGAGGGGGTGGTTGGTTGTGTTGGAGAGAGAGAGAGAGAGAGAGAGAGAGAGAGAGAGAGAGAGAGAGAGAGAGAGAGAAGGGTTTGGAGTTATGGGGGTTGGTAGAAGAAAATTTTTTAAGGGCCCCGTAAAGGTGATTGAAATTGTGTCGATAAGGCGGAAGGGGCGATTCTTGGAGTCGTCAAGCTCAGCGAAAAGAGAGAGAGAGAGAGAGAGAGAGAGAGAGAGAGAGAGAGAGAGAGAGATTCTTATTATCCCCGAGTAGAGTACTAAGTTGTCTTAATATAATTTTGGGATTAATTCTAAATTAATCTCTCTCTGTCTGTCTCTCTCTCTGTATATATAACAGATATATATATATATTATATATATATATATATATATACATATATATATATATATATATATATATATATATATATATATATATATATATACTACTATTGTATATATATATACATTGAGATAATGAACACAGTTACGTGTATACGTTTAGATTAGAAATAAATTTCTGCCTCACATCAGGATCAAACCCAAGCCATTCGATTGAAAGACTGGACCTTGTGCGATTTGTTTGGCAGCGGTCTCGTCTTTCAGTTGAAAGACCTGGGTTCGATCTTGATGTGATTCAGAAATTTATGTATATATATATATATATATATATATATATATATATATATATTATATATATATATATAGTGTGTGTGTGTGCGCGCGCGCGCGTGCGGGCACATTAAGCTACAAATGTCCTTTCATATCTAATGCGCTCTACCTCGGAATTAATATATTTTCATATATATCAACCGAAGGGGAATTTTTTAGTTGATAACCAATTCGTCGGCTAGTGGGCGCGAACCACGGAAGTAGGTATTCAGGACGTACAGTGAAGTGCTTTGAACTACAAGGCTATACACCGCCTCTCGTGATAGCCTTGTGGTTTAAAAGCGCTTCACTGTACGTCCTGATTTCTTGCTTCCGTGTTTCGTGCCCATGAGCCGGCGAATTTCTTATCAACTAAAAGTTTCCCACTAAGTTACATATAGCGCCCTCAGTGGGCGTGGTTGGTTTTAGTGTTTTGCCTCTCACCTCGGTGGTCGCGGGTTCGATTCTCGGCCATTCCACTGAGGAGTGAGAGATGTGTATTTCTGGTGATAGAAGTTCACTCTCGACGTGGTTCGGAAGTTCACGTATAGCCGTTGGTCCCGTTGCTGAATAACCGCTGGTTCCATGCAACGTAAAAAAAACACCATACAAACAAAACTAAGTTAAACATATACTATGAAAATAATATTACCTATATTGATATATTAATTCCGAGGTAGAGCGAATTCGATATTTAAGGACATTTGTAGCTTAATGCGTATATATGAATCACGGTGATGCGATAAGACTATATATATGTACGTATGTATACACACACACACACACATATATATATATATATATATATATATATATATATATATATATATATATATATATATTATATATATGTGTGTGTGTGTGTGTGTATATATCGAGCTACAAATGTTCCTTTAATATCTAATTCACTCTACCTCGGAATTAATATATTTTCATATATGCTTAACCGAAGGGGAATTTTTTATTAGGCGATAATAGAATTGTCGGCGCCCAGGCGCAAACCTAGGACACGTATATGAGAGTTATCACATCACCGTTGTTCATATGTACGTATTAAAATACAAAATGTCTTTTAATTTCTAATTCGCTCTACCTCGGAATTAATATATTTTCATGAATGTTAACCGAAGAGAAATTTTTAAGTTGCTAAGAAATTCGTCGGTTCATGAGCACGAACACGGAACCAAGAATCCAAGACGTACAGTGAAGCTCTTTACCCACAAAGCTATCACGAGTGAATTCACTGGTGCATATTCTACCATTTTTCACCTTTATGCTGCACCATTCATCCATCATTAGATGCAACCGTATTCCTGTCAGTAATTTGATGCTGCGTCTGCTTCCTCTGAAATAGTTAACTTATGCCAGACAGCATGTCTGAATTTTGGTGTGCGAATCTAAAATCGGAACTAAAGTTCTCCAGGTGTATTGTATTAGTGCCATGAACTGGCTGCACGTTTGAATGTCATCAATATAAACTCTAATTTTTTTTTTTAGATGCTGCATTTATTACAGTTCATCATCAATTTTTCCTCTACTTTCTTGAGAACGTCATAAAGACCCAAAGCATATTCATCTTTTCATGCCTTTACTGTGCGTTCTTTCCATTGATTTCCACTCATCTCCAAAACCTGTTGTCTCATGGTTCTGTCCGTTGGTCTTTCAATTATTCTGATGCCTCTGGAAAAGGTTTTCGCCTGCAGATGAGTCGAGTCTCCATATTTGCTGAGGATATGGTATTTATTATTCTGCCCGTCACTGAGAATTAAATTTGCAGTTCTCAGTTTTTATATTTTTATTCATTTTTCTGTGAATCACCATCAATTTTACACTTAAAAGTTCCGTGCCATTTATGAATAGAATTGTGGGTATTGATCATGTGAGCTTATTATTATTATTTTATCATTGTTAGATTGGTTGCATCACAGGAGTTAATTTTACACTGAGAAGAGGAAAAATGATAAGGAAAATTGAGAAGACTCGGTTTAACAGGACTTGTTTAAGAGACGGTCGTCCTCCTCCTCCTCCTCCTCCTCCTCCTCCTCCTCCTCCTCATTCTTCTTCTGAGGCCTTACTTTACCTTATTTCTTGTTTTTTTGTTGTTGTCATGTATTTGATTTTTGAGGGGATTTTCAGAGGATTCGCAGTACATTGAGTCCCTTTGGCATAAATGAATAATTACGTCCAATGCCGATGGTCTTATATTGTATAATTTCACTGGGTAAGGAAGTGTGATCGAAAGAGAAATCTTACCGCCAATGACTCCTCTAGAGAAACATAACGACAGAGGCCAACGTCCCATTGTTTACATGGTGAAGAAAATCAATACTACTGCCTAACAACATTAGTGTTACAGCTGCTTAAACGTGATGCTTAGCGAGGCTTCATTATCGACGGCCGGACATTATTTACATTGTTCAAACATACAAATCACCTTTTATTGTTACACAGCGGCCTGCCAAAATTTTATGAACCATTAATGCCGCGATGTCAGGTCTTTGTGAAAGATGTCGAGGTTAAAGTGACTTCTTGATGTCATCAAAGTACACTTTTGGCGTACTCTAATTATTTTGACATTAGCGTCCGTGCCGTCGTGTTGTTGTGGTAATATTTTCCATTTAGGGTTTTAGGGAGGATAATCTAGCATTAGATTCGTATGGGTGGGGACAGAGAGAGAGAGAGAGAGAGAGAGAGAGAGAGAGAGAGAGAGAGAGAGAGAGAGAGTAGGCAGTCATAAAGTTAAGAGACATAACAGTGGCGGGAGTAAGGGTCGGGTCTCCTCGTTAAACTGTGATGGACAATGTCATTTTTCCGTTGCACCCGCAAATTGGTGCTCTCTCTCTCTCTCTCTCTCTCTCTCTCTCTCTCTCTCTCTCTCTCTCTCTCTCTAAATGGGCCATTACGTTACAATTGTTATTCTTTACCGCTACTGGTCATATTACCGTCGTTATCACATTTTTTTTTTCGTAAAGCACATGTTCACCGTTATCATCTTAATCATATATAGGAAAGACTGCGTTGCTTCGGAAAATTGGTCGATTGTTGCTCCCAAACAGGAATCAGTGTAGTATTTATATTCTTCCAAAGGGAATAAGTACCAGCTCTATCTTGAAGAATCATTTGCCAGAATTTTAATGTAGGTTTCATCTACTGTAAAATCATTTCCAGTTAAAGACATAAGTGTCACCTTCGAACTACTGTCATTATTATCCTTATTATTACCACAACCAGCGTTGTTTTAGTTATTGTTTATGGTTGTTGACATGTGTCGTTAATAACCGTATAGATCACAATTTCCGAACTTCGGTTTGCTTGAAGATATGGTCGGCTTGAATTTAACACGCCTATTCATTTTCATTCATATATACTATATATATATATATATATATATATATATATATATATATATATATATATATATATATATATATATATATATATATGCAGAGGCCAGGTACTATGTCGTACCTCTTAAGTAAATGGGGATACAATTCACAATGAAGTAAAATCCTTCTGTAGTTTCATACACACACACACACGCACACACACACACACCACACTACATACATCCATACATACATACATACATACATACATACATACATATATAAGCAAATACCACACGAAAAATAATAGGCAGACATTCGTGCCAAGCACTTTCGTCCTTTAATGAGACATTGTCGCATCAAAGGACGAAAGCGCTCGGCACGAATTTCTGTCCATTGTTTTTCCGTGGTATTCGCTTATATCATGAAGTCACGTGCATCTACTGTGATTTTTTTAAGCATATATATATATATATATATATATAGATATATATATATATATATATATATATATTATATATATATATACATATACGTATACTGTGTGTGTGTGTGTGTGTGTGACTTCCTTCGGTGTTCTTTTTATCTTTTACGGAGCCTATATGGACTGTGCATGTTCATTCCATTTTCTTTTGCCCTGAAAGAATGTATAATAATAATAATAATAATAATAATAATAATAATAATAATATAATAATAAAGAATAATCACGGAACATAAGATTAAATATGAAACTATAATTCCGCTGGTTGTAATTCTGGCGACAGCGTAATCTCCAGCCAAATAGTGCAAAATCCTTTAAAATTGACAAAACTTGATGATGACGGTGGTATCAGTACTATAATTAAGGCCATTGATTCCACGTGGTTCATTATCGTGCCCTGGTAACTTGCAGGTCAACAGTAGTAATGAAAGGTTACCAGGGCATCAAAAGATGCCTTCAGACGATCTACCTGCGGTTTTACATTATTTTTTATAAGATGAATTTTCCTAACTGAATATAATCATACTGATTCACTGGTATAGTGGTTAGTGACACGAATGCCACTCAGATGTGGCGGGTTCGCGATGGCAAATCCCTATCTCAGCATCACGACCAGTTACCGCTGCAGAGCAGGGTTCTTGGCAAGACTGAATTTCTAGTCAGTGGCCCCTGTGTGCTTGTTCCATGTGAATAGGCTTTATCTATTGAAGCAATAATCACTAATATCAGCATTCGCTAGTACGGCCGTCTTCTGGAAGCTTTCGGTGACGCCCCATAAGCAAAGAATTTCCTACTATGTTTATCACGACTGAAGGTGTCCATTGCCTGGCCTCATAACTGTCAATGAATCTGCAAACCTGATATCACTTTCTGTTGATATGATTTTCAACTAAACCTAATCGTGCGAAGAACTGAACCAAAACATATAATAGTAGTCGTGGGTCAGGAGTACCTATTATTGTATAAAATTGCGAGTCATCTTAGTCCGGGTTTTATTTTATGGAGCTGCTTCCTGGTAACTTCTGTCATACTGAGTACTTTGATATTACATATTGGGGAAAAGGAGCCATTGCCTGATTTGAGAGGATCACGAATATCTCATCCTGGTATGAAGTGGTGTTGCTCACTTTAAAGGTTTGACGGTGCCTGGTGAGCAGTAGAGGAAAGGATCCTGTCAGCGTCAAGAGGCCAAACATACAAAAGCATTTTGATGAGCGCATATGGCCTCCCTCCACCCACGTAAGGCCTGGGGGAGCAAGGCAATTGTCGCTTATGTGCCTGCATGATACGCACACCTAACTTATACCTTACAGGAGCAGTAAGGTCGTGTACCAGTGGAAATCATTCTCTCTCTCTCTCTCTCCTAACAAAATGCCCCCATTAAGATACGCAGCTTAACCAACTTGAATATTGACTGTCAGAATATTTTAGAAATGTCTATATAAGAGAGATTCTCTTCAAATTCATTTGATACTCTTGAGAGAGAGAGAGAGAGAGAGAGAGAGACTTTGTCAAATGTTGAAACATTCAAGTGAGATTTTAGAGGTTATACAACGACTTTTTTTCTCTAAGTCAGGGTCTTTAGAGAGATTGCAGGGAAAGACCGCAAGTGAGAATCATGATTACTTACACAAGTACTGTTCAGTGTATTTGCTGATCCTCTTATCATTACAGTGATCATTCCTTTTTGGCTACAAGTATTGACAAAGGTTTTTTTCTTTTTACTTTTTTTTTTCTTTTTCTTTTTTTGCATCAAACCATTCTCCGACATAGTGTCATCCTGTTTACTTAGTCTGTTAAAGGGAATTTGCCAGCATTTTGCGTCCAAGATATTCTTCTTAAAAGAAAAATGTAAAATAAAAATAAAAGCCTCTTGCTGCATGACATCCGCTGTTACTCTTTTTATGTGTTTTTTTTTTTCTTTTATATAAGAATCTGCGTTTAACTTAATTTCCCGTCTTACTGTTATCCTGATTCGGCACTCTTGCTTAGTTCAAGTTTACCTGTACGAATACTTAATTGAAAACACTTTATATTTTTTCCCCCCAAAGTCCACATCATTTTAAATAACAAATTCAAATAGTAGGTAAAAGGTAACCGTGTGGAAGTCAACTTTTCGTAGTTAAACCAGAAACTAATGATATATGCCACATAAAAAGTCACAGGGTAATAAGTTACTCCTCACAAGTAATCACTAGCACAGAAATCGCTCCCAAAATCCCTTCTGGCTCTTTAGGCAGTTTCGGTCTTTTTGAATTATAGTGACGAATCTCTCACAACAAAAACAATATTTTTAACAGTTAAGTGCTGCTCAAGGAGGCATACCTCAACTAAACCACAAAAAAGTAAGTGAGCTTGAATACCCGAAACTAATTATTGTAAAAAATGGTGAAAAAATTGTGTTAGAATGTATCCAAAATATGTTTTTAACAAAAGACATCATTATTATTGCGAAAGGTGTTGAATCTTGATCGATACACTAAAAACTAATCTGTGCTTTCTTCTTTTCAGCAGAATGAGTACCTCAAAATATGTTTTAAAGTAAACATAAGACATATTTTCTTGGTTTCTTGAGCGACAGAAGTTTGTGTTCGTTGCTCGAGATATACGCGTATGACTGACATAAGCACACTTCCGGATGGAAATAATACTTCTTCCCAACTTCGTGTTTTGGTGGGGGGAGTAACAAATAAAGGAGGGGGAGGTGATGCATATGGTTTCGTAAGAAATTGGTATAACACCTGCGGTGTGTTTGGTTCTATCTATATTGATTCATGACTATCAGCAGTCATTTTCTCTTTCCATGTTTCTGGAGTTAATACCGTTATATTTGAGATTCCTTACAATCATATTGTAAGCAATAGTGTGTCCATGAGAGAGAGAGAGAGAGAGAGAGAGAGAGAGAGAGAGAGAGAGAGAGGTGTAACGGTATCTTTGGAACGAATCCCAATTGCGAGTTGTGTGTGGGTTTCGTCGTCCTGTTCTTTCGCCTGCGCTGGATGATGATTTGATGATTTTCCAGTGAATGAGTGAAAACGGCCAAGAAGTCGCTGAATATATTGCATAAGTTCAGCATTCCACTTATTTGCTCTGAGGGTTTGGTGTTGAAAGCCGACACAGATACCTACCCATTATTGAAGCTGATTCTCTGGTGGAAATGTTTTAACCGCAGGTAGAAGAGCTGATTCACTTCATTATTCAATTTGATCCAATTATGCTAATAATGCTGTGGTTCCAGAATCAGGATGTGCTGAAGCCAAGTTAGTTCTAGTCTTTTCGCCCGTCCAAAATATAATAATTTGTAACGTCATGCGGAGTTGAGTATCTCTCTCTCTCTCTCTCTCTCTCTCTCTCTCTCTCTCTCTCGATATGCCTGTCTTTCCGTTCCGTCATCCTTGCTTACAGCCGTACCGCTAACTTCACGCTTACCTTCTGGCAGGAGGTGTAAATAACAATAACAATAATAACTACAACCCTATCTAAGTCTCGATGCGAGACGTCTCGATGATAGAATGCTCAGCAAAAGAAAAAAGAACATAAATAAATAAAAAATCCCCATTTCCCTTCCCGGGTTGCTGCCTCCCTCCCACCAACCCCGACCCCTCCTTCCTGATTTACTCCCCATTTTTTACCACACGTTCACAGCGAGTATGATAATTCTTATTATTGTCTTATTTGTAATTTGCAACATGTGTATCTTGAGACGCCGCACGATGCGACATGTGGATAAGGAGCGAAGGTAGTTGTACAATTTTGAAAGTAAATCGTAATTTAGCGTCTGGAAATTTTGTAGCGTTATTAGGCGGGATTGTCGGGTTGAATTTAACTTGATTTACTGATGTGGTGGACTGCCGTTCACGATAACAGCTGTTGACGATGATGCAATAATACAATACAGGCTGTGTTTGATTTTCGCTTGTAATTTGGGTACATTAATCGACCAGAATCGTTAACACTGGGATGGTACTGTAGTGTCGTTCCAAGATGTGACGTCTAGATATACCACAGTAGAAAAATAAATACGAAATCGACGCCAATTCTTACAAGAACCGAGAGGGGCACGGTTCCTCAAAGTAAGGAATGCTCCTTGACATTCATTTCGTATAAAAAGGCCTCTCATTCAGATATTTTGGATGATGAGGGTAGCCTGAAATGAGTATACTAATCCTCGGGTTATTTACTTATTTTAGGTTTTGTCCTCATGAATTAATGAGGTTTGATTATTAAACTATAATGTGTGTGTGTGTGAGAGAGAGAGAGAGAGAGAGAGAGAGAGAGAGAGAGAGAGAGAGAGAGAGAGAGAGAGATCTTGACTTTGTAACTATGGTAGCAAATCCTCGTATACGAGAATGGAAAATGTATAAGAACTTTTTGTGTGGGATTTATTAACTTTCTGTAGTCGCTTATGAAATCAGTATGACGACTGTTCCTTCCTATAATTAAAAGCGCTCTAATATTGTAATAGTAAATATTTTGTCTAGTTGTTTACAGTAACACTAGTCAGTTCAGATATAAAATGTTAATGATATTAGCTTAACTCAATTAACAATGCTAATATTAGTTTTTAGTTATATTTATTTTTCAGCAAATATTCTGTTTAAATCAAGTACCAGATTTAAGTGTTTTTTATGCAAATGGGTGAAACTGAGTGAAAGAGCTTGCCGTCGGCCATTAGTCCTTTCTGTTGTAGATTCACGTAGGAAATGACGTCAGTGACACTGGGGTTGGGGTTAGCTAGGGTGGTGTTAAGGTGGAGATGGAGGTTGACCATAAGTACGAGTGCTGCTGTGACGGGGGTTTCTGGGGTTATTCTGGTCTGATAATGGGGTGGAGGGGTCGTTCACACACACACACATACACACACACACACACACACACACACACACACTCATTTCGCTGTAAAGTTGCGATAACTTAATACTTCCTGTAACAACTCAGGAGTCGACCGGTGGGATTTTATAGTTTGGAGGATCATAATTATCCTTTACCTAATTACTTGGTAGTCGGGGCTTCCCCTTCGGCTGTTTTGTGGCGAGACTTTTCTTTCACCTCGTGTGACATTTAGTACTTGAATTACAATGCAAAGAAGGTGGGGGGCAGGATAGGAGGGAATTGGTGGCCGGAAGAGGGAGGGAGGGAGGGGGAGGGGGTGTGGGGGGAGAGGTTGGTTTATGTTGCAGGATGGCTTGATCACACAGCGGTGCTGAAGTCGGCTCCGCCAGGTGAGAGATGATTAAACCAGACTACCGTATACCCACCTCGCATTCACTACGGGCTATAAGAGACAGGCAACAAGAATTCATATATTTATTATATTTAATATCGAGCTTGGTTTAACGATCATTTTCCGTGGGACTTAAAAACGAGCCCTCTCACTAATAATTGCCACTTTTCCGTCATTTTCTTTTCTTTGCGAAACAAGGCGACAGATGGCTTGAGAAAACAACCGCTGCTTGAGGAGTTATGGGATGTATTTACGCGCAGTGTTGTTTTATTGTTGCAAATACACGTGACTTGAGCGCTTGTAGATTTCATTCACGTTCTTCAAAGCTTTTTCTTTTTTCTGCATTTCCCTGTTGAGTGAGTATACTGTTTGTTATATTTTCAGTACAGTCACACAGTTCTGAATAACACAGAAATAGATATACAAATTTCCGGAGTGACAGTCCAAGGCGGAAGCGACTGACCTACCAAGGTATGTGAGTGCTTATGTTAAAATATAAAATGGGCAAAATACGGACTGTGTAT
>NC_087202.1:120007596-120015096 GCF_015104395.2 Macrobrachium nipponense
TTTATTGTGGTTCAGCATAAATTTTTCGCCTTCATTTAACTCAGATTTATTTGGGGCAGGTTGCTAAATTGACGCTCTATAATACACGAGTGGGCAAGGTTGGTCATTAGATGTAGATTTCTTAATTTTTGTATTTTGAAAATATCTTGGGAAGATTCGGTATAATGTGCTATATCGGTGTGAGACTAATTTCCAGTCCAGATGTATCCACCTTTGAGTTAGCATTCAGCGTTTTACACCAAACACTATTTTGCCGGTTTTTTTTTCAGAAAAAAAAAAAGTTTATTCGTTTTTCACTATTTGTGCAAATCAAATCTGACCAAACTGCACAAAGCATCTTTGGGTAAAGGGAATGAAAATTTGTTCAAATCGGGGTCACGCTCCTTTAATGAGATAATTGAAAATAGCGAAAGTAGAATAGTCATCTTCTCTAACATTTCTGGGATAGAAATGTCAAATCTACATTAAAGTGTCCTTATGCTTGATAAGGACACTTGGTAGATTAAAGTTTATGCCCCAAAATTAGCCCAAAATTTGACATACCATAGAAATGTGTGGGACAGATCTTTAAAAATATTCTTAAGAAAAATAGGGCAGCAGTTTTTCAAATTACTAGGCAATCAGCCACAAGAAATGCATATTGAACCTGTGTCAGACCATGGGCCCACCAGCGGTACCAACAGCGTGACTTCACAATTGGCCGCTTGAATAATGTGTATATGTAAAATGTTATTATAAAATACACATTTCCCGTGTATTATATAAATTTCATTTCTTGTGCTTTGAGTAATTAACATCTGAAGTGCGTTATTCATTGCCATTGTAACTCCTGTTTTATAAATTAAAAAGAATACTGCTGTTCTTTAGTCGATGAACGACTGGTAATTTGACACCTTGATTTTTCGCTCTATCACGAGGAAAAGATATCATTCCATTCTTGTCAGTAGCTGAACTACATTTTACGCTTCATTTCTTGGCAAATACGAAGTGCATTTCGAAAACACCCTTATAGCATTATCTGAGGATGCACTGTTTTGAGGTACACACCAAAGAAAGTCAGGTAAATTATTTATGTATCCGCCAAAGTTTTGCCTTTCTTTTGATTGCTTTGTATATTCATCGATCGCTGCTCTTTTACACTGGTGAGTTTTACTGGAGCTTTTAATCAAGTTCGCGGGTTTCTTGGTGCTTTAAATGAGTAATCTCTCTCTCTCTCTCTCTCTCTCTCTCTCTCTCTCTCTCTCTCTCTCTCTCTCTCCTGGATTATGTGTATGGATTCCATGGCTGCATGTGAGGTATAAATTTATCGTCCTTCAGAGATCTTTTTGCGAACGTGCTTGAATTGATTTTTAATGAAAGGGTTCAGCGGTATCTCTTTTATAAAGTTTGGAGAACTGAAACTCTGGGATGAGTTAGTCTCAAATTATTTTGAGTTGGAGTGAAGAACCAAAATCGTTTTATAGATGCTCTTCAGAGCAAGGAGAATTCAGAGCAAGGATAAATTATTTATCTCGTGTGCCGATACGGAGAATGTTTACTTTGCATGCTGCACTCTTTCCGTGTATTTACAAGCATATATAAATATAACTCTCTCTCTCTCTCTCTCTCTCTCTCTCTCTCTCTCTCTCTCTCTCTCTCTCATTTTATAGAGGTGCCAGTGGGCGGAGCATTCGCTGCCCTTTCTTAGGCCAGGCATGAAGGAAAAAAGAAATTGGTTTGGGGGAGAGGATTGTGTGGGACCTAACCCCCGAATTGGGCGACTGATTCTTATTTTCAAAGAAGTGTGCATACGTGTGTATATTTTGAAAGTATGCACTCACTTCAAACGCATGGCCTTCGCTACGTAGTCTACACTAATGAATGTGCCTTATGAAGCCAGTGCTTGCATATGGGGTGCGTGACGCTATGGCAAATACGTGCCTTAATCAGGGAGTGCCAGAATGAGATAATAGCTATGAGGAGTACAGTTGATCATTAGTCTAAATGCGAGTGATTCAAGAGGCGGGGGAAACTCATCTCACCGGAAAGGCGATTGGGACAGAGGGGGAATGTTTTCCAGATTGAAAATCATCACCTCTCTTGATCTCTTCCTTTTTTTTCTGCAAAAATTCAGCTGCATTTTCCAGTATGATTGTATTCACATTTGTCGATACATACAGAGTGTAGCTGTTGTGAGTGAGCAGCCATCCTTTAATTTTTTTTTTCTGGTTTTAATTGAACAATTTAGTAAGACGGTGAGTAGGCTGTCAGAATCGGTCAGGTAACATGGACAGTAGTCCTTCTTAACGGAAATCACTTGCTTTTAATTGTTTACTGTAACTTAAATTTCGATGTAGATAAAAGTCATTGTGTCGACTCTGTTGAACAGCATAGCAACGTACACAAGCAAGTGGTAATAAGAACTATAATTTAATCGGGACAGAAACACAAGTTGTTACAGGCTTCAGTTTAAAGCAAGCTTATCTGGTCAAATTGCAATTTGCCAGCATGTGATGGCTCTGTTTGGGAAGGTTTGCTTGGCTGTCTGGTTTTAATGGGAAACACTTCTCTTGACAGAAGATACAAGGCAGACATGGATTTACAAACCTTTCCTGTTGAGACGTCCAGTGGAAAGCGTGAAAGTTTACTGCACTAACAAAAAGGCGTCTATGGATAGATACCACTCCTTCCTGAAATTTTCAAGGCTGATCTTATTTAAGAATGGCTTCTGTATCAGGTATACAAGGCAGAATTCATGAAAACCTAAATATTCGTATCTATTTTCCACGACATAATGGTTGACATATTCAGCAGTTGTGTGTCAGCAATGATAGAAGGCGTTTAGGATTATTTGGCACATGATATAGGCTAGCAGTTTCACAGCATTTGTAAATGCTGTGAAACTTCGAGTCTTCTTAAAAGTCAAGTGTCGGTTTGCCTGGAAATGTGAATTTGGAAGGGGAAAATACGCCATCGAGATTTATTTGTACTGTGTTATGTAAAATGTATGATTCTGCAGAATGTGCTCGTCTGAAACGATAGAATTTGGTGAAAAATGTGTAACTGAAAAGTAAACTCTCTCTCTCTCTCTCTCTCTCTCTCTCTCTCTCTCCTCTCTCTCTCTCTCTCTCTCTCTGCTGAGGTAAAGGGAGAGTATGCATGAAAATTGCTCGTTGTGTTGCAGAAATTAGAATATCAAAATGATTGTTATAGCTTCTTATAATTGATGGGCTATTTTTGAATCTCTAGCCGAGCTGTTTATGATCCGCTTTCCTTCACTTTGGGTCGAGAGCTAAAGGTTTCTTTGAGTCAAGGAATAATTTCTAACAAGTCGATCTTAAGATCAGTCTTGTTTCCAGCTCAACGTTTGTACAAAGATATAACGTGGTACTGATAAGCATGATGGTCTAGGAAAATGAAGGAACTCGTTGAAGTTAATGTAAAATAATACACCACCTTTAAAGTGAGATTATTAAGATTTAGTCTTCTGATTTAGTCATCTGGCATTCATGATTATCGCTTATGTTTAGTTCCAAATCATTTCAGATTTTTTTTAAAAGGTTTATTTCAGGTGTAGGGAGAAAATAGTGAAAATTTACATTGACAAAGATCTTTGTGCTTTTTTGGGTTTCTTATATTGCTTCCTATATTGTAAATTCCTTTAACATTTTTTCTTTTCTCCTTCTTCTCCTCTCTTCGCTCCCTCAAGTCCTCTCTCTCTCTCTCTCCTCTCTCTCTCTCTCTCTCTCTCTCTCTCTCTCTCTCTCTCTCTCTCTCTCTCTCAGCATTCTTAGAAAAATATATTAATTGTATGTTGCTCAAACTTTGTAGATTTTTTGTAGCTGTGTACATTTATATTTTACTCTCTCTCTCTCTCTCTCTCTCTCTCTCTCTCTCTCTCTCAAAATCCGACCCTTATCCCTTGCCTCCATTATAGGGAAAGGCCAGGGGCTAGGGAGAGAGGGGAGCGGGGAGAATGTTATCACTTAGCGACCCAAGATTAGCGGCTAATATGGTTAGCCTTACGCTTTGCATAGTGTGCATGCATGGCTGGTTATGCTTGAGCTGTTTCTTCCCTCCCTACACCTCCCCCCCCCTCCTCCTCCCCCCTCCCCCCTCCTCCTCCTCCCTTATCCCCCGTCCACTCTATTCTTCAGGACCCTATTTAATCCTCTTCTCTGAATTAATTTGTACTTGATCCTGTTGCTTTTGTGTGCGTGTGTGCCACGTCCATGCACGAGCGCTTGTCATCTCACTCACTTGTGGGTCGTGTTTTATTGGCACGAAATCCTTGATGCTTGCAGATTCTTGCTTGCAACGGGAATCAGTATTGCTCCCGACAATGAGGTGGTGGTTCCAGGCTGCCTTGCCTGCTTCAGCCATTTAAGATGTTGACTATATGTGTGTGTGTGTGTCCTCCGCAGAAACAGGAGCAGAGAGAGAGAGAGAGAGAGAGAGAGAGAGAGAGAGAGAGAGAGAGAGAGGACTGCAGAAGCAGCAGCAGAAGCAGTAGTAGCAGCAGCAGCACAGCAGCAGCAGCAGCAGCAGCAGCAGCAGCAGCAGCAGCAGCAGCAGGTGATCGCGGTGTGTCGTCATCTCCATATAGATTGGTGGCTCCGTCCCTGTGCCCCAGGGGACCTGAGGGGAGGTAGGGATCCAATCCCCCTCTCTCGTGCCCCTTTCTAAGCCCCTCTTTTCCTATTCTTTACAATCTCACATTTTTCCCCCGGTGTTCCTATCTGTGACTGCGTTATTACATTTTGTGTGGTATAGATGTGCTTGTGCAGGATGTATGGGGAAGGGAGGTGCACACTCACACTTACTTACACATGCACATACATACACGCACACATACTGCATACACATACATTCAGGCGAGAGCCAGAGGATATCTGTCGTGTAGTTTGTTTAAGGTGAAATTGGTCAGGGAAGTGTTCCTAGTCATTTTTGCAGTTTTAATCGTTCCGCCTAGGAACAATTTCGGTGCTTTCAAGGCGCTCACAGTTATCGACTTCGGTTAATACAATTTTTTTTTATTTATTTGGTTATTTATATACAAAAAATTCATGTCACTGAAACTGATTAGCTATAAAAATTTTAACTGATAAAAAAACGCGGGTTTTGTCAACATTTCTAACGATGTAGTTTTTCCAAAGATATTTGTGTCCTTATTAGCTGGAAAGGGTCCCGTAGATGAACAGACTTGCTCGAAGTGTTTGTGCATGACTGCAAGTGCAAGGATGCGAGCGCGCGGGCGCGCCTACGTCAGTGTTTATATTTGTGTGTGTATGTTTGTGAGATGGGTGTGGCTTGTTGGGCTCTCTCTCCCTTCCCCCGCAGCGACCAGATCTAAGCCAGTGATGGGGAAATAACGCTCAAGATGGTCTTTTGATTAAGTGAAGCATCAAGCTGGGTGAGGGAAATGGCTCTCTCTCTCTCTCTCTCTCTCTCTCTCTCTCTCTCTCTCTCTCTCTGTGCGTGTGTGTGTGTGTGTGTGTTTGTGTGTGGCCAGGTTTTGGAAAGAAGAGAACATGGGAAAAAATCTCTTCTTGGGATAGGATTCCCTCAGAGGATATACAAGCGGAAGATGATTACTCTAAAATCCCTGCCCCCCATGTATGTGTGGTGTGTGTGTGTGTGCTTGCGTACTATCGTAAATTCTGAGTACATACATACACTATGTATATATATACTGTATATGTATATGTATATATATATATATACATATATATATATGTATGTATTATATGACTAGGATAAGTTTTCCACGTGTACTACATATCCTATCCCTCCTTTTTGCAGCTTTTGTATGTATGGTTGTATATATCTATATATTATATATATATATATATATATATATAGTATATAGACTTTATTCTTTACGTAAGCCGTACTACGAGAGTGATTATGTTGACATACATAACTTACTGTGTGCGCTTTTGTTATCTCGCATTTTGTCCAGTAGTTGACTAATAATTTCATTTTTTAAGAACGACACTCATTATTGAGAGAGAGAGAGAGAGAGAGAGAGAGAGAGAGAGAGAGAGAGAGAGAGAGAGAGAGAGAATTCATCCGGTTGCGCTGTGGCACCTTATGATGCAATCTTTTTATCTCCAGGAGAGAAGCAGTAGCCGTCAAGGTGTTTCTATTTTCATTTTAAATTTAGATGGATATCCTTTAAAAGCCTTTTGCGTTTGACATTTTATTAAACCTCTCGTGTACAGATTCGTGGAATTTACTTATGGTCTTTTTTAAATGTTTTACCACATACAATGGTACATTAGAAGAGAATGTCCACGTTCTACTATGCATTTTTCTTTTATATTTCTAGATAGTTTTACCATCTCTCTCTCTCTCTCTCTCTCTCTCTCTCACACACACACACACACACACACACACGCGCGCGCGCAAAGGGTTTTCTCGCAAACTATTGTCACTTAGTGGTGCTTTAAATAGTTGTAAGAGTATCAAATGATTTTGGTAGGATTACGTCTGACATGTAGTTGGTTCTCATTTCGAGGGGAATGACCCTAATGTTCTTTTATTCCATCTAAATGTAAATTTCTGATGCTTTTCTTTACATGCTACTTCGTTGAAAGGATTCTCAAAAGATTTTTTTTTTCTTTTTATGCGTCTACTAGATGATGTGCCGATATGAAAAGTCCTTGTTTTTTCAGGATTGCTGTTGAAGTATATTTGCAAGGCAGTAATGTGTTTTTTTTTTTTTTTTTTTTTTTAACAGACTTAGTTACCATGGGGTATGGATTATCTTGGGTTCACATTCATCCACCCTAAGGTTGCAAGAATACTCGAGTGGTAACCGGTGTTTCAGGAAGAGTCAATCCATTTCTGTTTTATTTGCTCTCATCGGTTTCACACGTCTTAACGTCGGGAGGGTTTGCCTTATGAAATCAAAAGAATTTGTTTTTCTCCTCTTACATACAGGAGCTAGACGACTCTCTCTCGCTCCGTCTTATCCCCTCTCTTCTCCTCTATCTCGCTCTCTCTCTCTCTCTCTCTCTGCTTGCGTCTCCCTAACCAGGCAAAAGCCAACCCTCGCTCTCGTAACTAACGTTCAACCACCAACTGACAACATTGGAAAGAAGCAGACGCAGCAGCAGCAGCAGGGGAAGGGGGAACTGATTCCCTTTGGGAGTTCGCTCTAGAAAACCACAAGATAGCTTAGAGGCCCATTTAACTTTTATCATCATTCTGACACTTTCATACGTTTGCATGTGCGTGTATACGCGTGTGTATGTAGCATCACTGTTTGGCTTTAGTTCTGGTGTGTATACACTTGACTGACTGACTGTATGTACACGTAGGTCTCCATTTGTGTGTGTGTTTTTTTTTTTTTTTTTTTTTTTTTTTTTTTTTTTTTTGAAGGTAGGTCGTCGTATTCTGATTTTTTCTCTCTGATCAAAAGTTGGGTGCGTGTCGTTGGTGAATAATACGTTCTTTTATTCACGACGACGTGTCGGTGTTCAGCTCTGTCAAGGAATGCAGGAATGCATTTTTGGG
>NC_087202.1:120022596-120042596 GCF_015104395.2 Macrobrachium nipponense
AATAACTATTAGTGAAGAGGAATGGGAAGACGTAAGAGAGAGAGAGAGAGAGAGAGAGAGAGAGAGAGAGGAGAGTATTATTTGGAGAAGTAGCTCGGATTGGTGCGCTGGGAATAGGGCAGGGCTTCATTGCCCCCCCCCCCCCCCCCCCCCCTCTCTCTCTCTCTCTCTCTCTCTCTCTCTCTCTCTCTCTCTCTCGTCTCCTTGTAGGGCCGTGCCTTAGTAGATTAATTGCCTATTGACTTTTAAATAGATTTATTATTATCGACAGGTGGGTGCGACAATGAGGACAAATCAGGAAAGTATAAAGATCTTGAGTTTAAAGAGAGAGAGAGAGAGAGAGAGAGAGAGAGAGAGAGAGAGAGAGAGAGAGAAAAGCTATGTGATAGTGGGAATTAATGCTTTTGCCGGACATTTGACGAGGTATAATCACTCATTCGCCAATAACTTGTAATGAAATGACTTCAAGAATTCAGTTTAGTGGCCTTACGGTAGCTTCCCTTCAGTGTGAATATTAAAAAAAAAAAAAAAACTGAATTTCAAGTCACACATTTTGGGTCGAAAAGATTGCCATTCGGGAGATACTTGGTGACGAGCTGCTTCATTTTGTTCATAAAAGATACTGAAGCCAATTATTTTAGGATAAAAACTGATATTGAAGAATTTTGTCATTTCTTCCTTAATGACGTGTATTGCTTAATACCTGTGTGATAGATAACATCTTCATGTTCGCATAGGTCGCTCGGAAGTGGATTTAGTCTCAGATTTCAAATATGGATGTAAAATTCCCTTTGGGATATACCGCTGTATGCCTTTTTTTTTTTTTTTTTTTTTTTTTTTTTTTTTTTCATTTTTTCCTAACACTTTTTGTAATTCGATTTTTGATTGAAATATCTGGCCATTCTTAGTTGGTCCGTAATTTACATTCATATTTCATGAATGATGATGAGCGAGCATTCTTCAAAAATCGACTTTTTATTGATCTATTCCAAAGGTTTCAGAAAGTTTGGTTGCAATATTGCTGTTACTTCTTTTTAAAATGTCTCTTCTTACTTTTATTTTTTCGAGAAGCTCTGCAAAAGAGTATTGAATTTTAGCCTTTGCTTTTGATTTGCGCCACATATTCTGATATGTAGCATTTTTATGCCATCACGCAAGTCGAAGTATTTCAATGTTTCACTTTAATCTTAAGCTGTAAGTAAAATTTTCAGTTTGTAGAACATTTGATATTTTTGCCGATCACGAACATTGACTACATGCGCTCTTAGGGGTGGTGTTTATTAATTAAGGTGTGTGTGTGTGTGTGTGTGTGTGTGTTTTTTTTTATCGTCTTTTTCTCGTAAGGTCTGTTTTGTTTTTCTACCCTTATCCTCTCTTGTGTTTATTACTTTTGTATCTTCTCATTTGCCATAACGAACATTTTCGTTCTAGTTCGAACACTGCCCTTCCAGTTCCTGGAAGTTTGTCATCCTTTCTTTTCTCGCTTTCATTTCTATCTCGCTCTTTCCTCCTTCCCCTTCCTTTCCTTTCGTCTTTCTTTCTCGCCGGTAGCCTCCTGCTGTTTCGCTCTTTTCCCCCTACCCCTGCCTTTCGGCCCCTCCCGTACCCTCCTCTCCCTCCTCCTCCTTCCTATTCCCTGGAACGGTATGGACGGCTTCCGTTGAGATTGGAACCCCCGCTAATATGATTATAAAACAGAGAAATTGCATTTTTAACTTTCTTCATGCTTCAAAAATGAAATTATAATTCCTAATTTCCTTATAAATCTCCACCACCTCTTTTGCTTACATGAGAGAAGATGGATTTTTTTTCCGAGTGAGGGTTGGGGGGGGGGCGTCTGGTTGGTACGCCAGTGCTTCTTCTCATTTTTCATTTATTTATTTTGTTTTATTTTTAGTGAATGTGCGTATGTTCTATCTTACTGCAAGGTCTTGGGCGTTCGTATGTCTCTAGTTTTATCTTGAGGTATAAAGAAAAACTCGTTTTGTTGTGAAACGCATTTCCCCCCTTATCTTTTACTCTGGGATTTTGTGATGATATCCCCACCAAGTTGTGGTGTTGCAAACCAACAACATCATTGTATAAGGGAGGAAAAGTGCTAAGTGTCCCCTTGGTTCAGCTCCTCCGCAGCGAACTTATTAAATGTTTACGCTTTTTGTAACATCACTTTGAACGGTCGTTCCGAGAACCTGTGGAATGTGTGACCCAGCTCTCTCTCTCTCTCCGTCTTTTATAAGCCTGTTGTTTGACGCGATTGATAAGGAGGAGGAATAAAGGCCGTGCAGAATAGGAGAGAGAGAGAGAGAGAGAGAGAGAGAGAGAGAGAAATAGGTGTAGACTTCAGTTGTTCTCTTGATCATCGCGTCTTGAGAGTTTTGACTTTGCAAATGTCGAGGGCGACCTCTAGATCTGCTGTGCCTCGCCTCCGAAGGTCACCTTGGGGTTCCAAATGCTAATCGAAGACGGAGGAGAAAAAAAAAACCGCTCGATCGTTTTTGCTGACCGCTTGTTGATGGCGTAGTTCAGATGGCAAAGTAGAAAAAGAAATGTTTTTGATCGTTTGGGAGGGGTCACTAAATGCTGCTGGCATGTGTGTGTGTGTGTGTCTGTGTCTGTGTCTGTGTGAGACTTTTTTTTTCTCCATTCTTTCTCCTAATAGTAAACAATGAGAAGCCTTGTGCTGATGGAGTCTTACGTTAAAAAAAAGGTGTTGTGCCTGACTATTTCATCTTGTTTAAGGTTTTTTTTATTAATATATTTCTTTGTTTATCGATAGGCGGTTTTAAGAATGCTATTATATTTATGACTTTGCAAATTGGTTTGATTTGAAGATTGAGGAGAGATTTTCTTGTTAATTTGTGTGTGTGTGGTTTTTTAATTTATTTATTTATTTATTTTTTTTTAGACACTTATACCGCATATTTGTTAATTGCTACTTACTGTTGGCGATTTTCCGTGTTTATGTTAGTGGTGATATATGATATATTATTCCGGTTACCGTTATTGCGAGTGGTGTGTGTGTGTGTGTTTGAGAGAGAGAGAGAGAGATTAGGAAGGATATCGGCACCAACAAAGCAATAGAATGCAATAGCCGAATTTTGGTCATTCTATGTCATTAACTGTCTGTGTGTATACCCGACGTATTGCGTAATATGTTGAGAAGAGTCAGTTCGAAGAAACTTCCGAATTATGAATTAAGAATATTCATATTTTCCAGGTTATGCCTCTTGTATTTTGGATACCATTGGCCTTGAGTGTTATACAGCTGCCTAAGGCATGTAGACTGCATTTACGGTAATATGCTGCATTGAAATGTCCTAAGAACTTGGGAGACTCTTGTGTGGAATTCTCTCTCTCAAGACAACGAACAAACTCCAGTCAGGTATAAAGTACCGCCCTGATTGAAGCGTTCTGTCCACGATCAAACTTCGCATATCTCCAGAGTGCTTATTCTCGTGGTAATATGTATAACCGTTCGAATATTTACCTTTCGCTCGTGCAGTACACACTTACAAAATATACACGCCTGTAACGATATGGACAACTCATATAAGGTAGTGACAACTGACATTGACAGCATAAATGTCGATAATGTAAACGGCATAAATTCATCAAAGTATGATGTGGTGATGATATATTTAGATGTGAATCATCAAGTTGAATCCCCAAAAGCAATCTTAATGTTCTCCGGTCCAGAAGACCACTTTCCAAAGTATTGTTTAATGATGAAGTGGCGTTGTGTACAGGTCTTGCCACCTTACAATCTTCATGTAAGGCCTTTTCCCATCATTATAATATATTTGTGTGATGTTTAATGATTTTCAATGTTTATTCTGTCTCGTTTCTATATTGGTCTTGGCTGTCTTATAGCTCACACTTCCTCTCATTGCTTTTTTTTTTGTGATCGAATGGCTCCATCATTAATAACAGTGATACTAAAAAGTATGTGTCATGTGTGTGTATATATATGTGTATATATATATATATATATATATATATTTTTTATCACATATCACCGTGATTTTAATACATGCATTAAGCTACAAATGTCCTTTAATATCCAATTCGCTCTACCTCGGAATTAATACATTTTCATGTATCTCAAACGAAGGGGAACGTTTTAGTTGATAATAATTTCGTTCACTCGTTCGTTCACTCGTGGATTCGATCCAGCACAAGAGCAGAAATCAGTACTTGTTGGCCCGCTTCGGTTTAGGCGTCACTGAAGTCCTGATTTCTCATCTGTGCGCTGGTTCGAATCCAAGAGAGGACGAAATTACTATCAACTATGAAAATTCCCCTTCGCCTAACATATATGAAAATATATTAGTAACACACACACACACACACACACACACCACACACATATATATATATATATATATATATATATATATATATATGTGTGTGTGTGTGTGTGTGTGTGTGTGTATAACTGAATCACGAAAGTTTGGAACATGATAAATCCATCAATAAAGGTATAAGCCATAAAGAAAAAATGAACAACGGAGTTTCTACAAGATCTTTCGACTCAACGTACTTTGCTGAGTAAAGGACGTTGAGTCGAAAGATCTTGCAGAAACTCCGTTGTTTATTTTTCCTTCGTGGCTTATAACCTTTATTTATATTTATATATATATATATATATATTCCTATTATTATTATAATATATATGATATATATATATAATATATATATATTATATGTGTGTTGTGTGTGTGTGTAGGTGGGTCTGTGTATTATATATAGTACATAAATGTGTATGTATAAATATATTATATATATATATATATACTATATTTGAAGTCTGACATAGCAAAAGAGAACGTTCCTCTTGATCAATTAATCAGTTTGGGTAGATTCATGTGTTCTTGCGGGGACGAAACAAACAGGTAGAGTAAATTGAGTTATAGGGGGGATATGGCGAGCCTCCGTTTCCTACACTGCAGAGGACAGGCTGAGATTACTGGAGTGACTTACAATACATTCCTCTCAATATGGATTTATTTGTTTATCAAATATATATCTTTATTTACATCTGTGTCTTTGCCCATGTATGCATATATATATATATATATATATATATATATATATATATATAAATATATATATATATATATATGACAATTTAACAGGTTTTATTTTGTACTTCTCGTCTTTTCTCTCATTTCATGAAACATCCAGAAACATGTATTATATTAGATAGTTTATTTAATCCTTGAATTTTTAAAATATACAAGTTACATCAGTTGCATAAGCAGGAAGTAAAATCTACCTTGTATTATTGCGAGTTAGTGTGTGCATTTCCTCTGAGAGAGAGAGAGAGAGAGAGAGAGAGAGAGAGAGAGAGAGAGAGAGAGAGAGAGAGCTCTATAGTAGCCTTTCGTTTGATAATGGAAAAGTGATTCACGGGTTATTTTGACCTTTAACGAAATGCATGTAGTATGTAGATCGTATTCGCGTACAAGGAACACACACATGATTCAGCCTTTTCCACGAAGTCAAAAGAGAAACCCAGAGTCGAGTCCAAACTGGGTATTTTACAGACGAACACTCTCTGTAGGTCATTATCATAGATTAATTCTCTCTCTCTCTCTCTCTCTCTCTCTCTCTCTCTCTCTCTCTCTCTCTCTCCCCGGAACATCTGCTGACGACAAAAGCGTTGCCTATACGGTATACAAGTATTTTTATAGAGGCAGAAAAAGTTACATCGCTCGTAATTGTAACACAACAAAAAAGACCTCATCAGTGATATTTGATGATATTAAAGAATGTAGATATTGCAATAATGCCGCGTTAATTTTACTGAACAAAAGTGTGTTAAATGACTGGGTTAGAGGTTGCAAGAATCTTTTTTAGTGAAATATTCAGAAAAAATCACTTGAGATAACGCACCCTCTTTGGGCAAAGAAGTGCTCTTTAAAATACCTTTTGAATCGTATATTACACAAGGCCGACGTTAATTCAGCAAGAAAAAGTAAATACGAGGTAATGAAGTACTTTTAATGATTAACGTCAGTGTATATCGCATGCAAACAACGCCACACCCTTTTGATATATGCAGTATCTTTGCTGCGATAGTTGCACAATACCTGCATCCTTCTTTGATCTCTCTCTCTCTCTCTCTCTCTCTCTCTCTCTCTCTCTCTCTCTCTCTCTCTCTCTCTCTCTCTCCAGTCAATGTCTTCGATAAAATTTTAGCAAATTATTAAGTATTTGATACCTTAAGAAAATGAAGTCTTAACATTGAACATTTTACTGTAAAACTACTTCATTCTTTATTATATCCGTTGAAATCGCAGAGTTGCAAGTTGATGTTTGCCAGGTTTGAGAGAGAGAGAGAGAGAGAGAGAGAGAGAGAGAGAGAGAGAGGTCTGCCACATGCCGTCTCAGCATGTGGTGGATATGCGCTGTTGCTGAAGCAGATGCTGACGCCCGAGGTTTCGTGATCCCAAGCAGTGACCTGGCGCCGCTGCAGCAGAAGATGACTGGGACCACCAATAACAGCGCAGCAGCATACCTACGGCTTGCCTTGTCCTGGCTTGAGACACACACACACACACACACACACGAATATCGAACTCTTTGTTTATGCTTCCCCCATATGTCTCCTCTTGCAGTAACGGGTCATGGTTGTTTGGTCACGCAGTTGCTGCAGGTGTTTGGAGGGACGCCCCCCCACCCCACCCTTTTATTTTGTACGTTGGGCTGACCGTTGTTGCTTTAAGGATTCCAGGCGATATATATGATATAAATATATTGATATAGAGATATATGTATTAAAATAAATAATATATATATATTATATTATAATAGTATATATATTATATAATATATATATATATATATATATAGATAAATACATATATATACGCGTATATTAATTATTTAATGTATATAGTTTGAATGTGTGTATAAGTACTACGCTTTACATAACAGGTATTACGTGTCGTAAAACTAACAATGAGGAGACCGTATTAGTTGTTGATAAAGCCTGTCCAACGGATATGAGCTTTGTAATCTGTAAGTAATCTCATTGATAGGAAAGAAAGAGCAAATGCTACTTCATTCATTTATTTTCTTAGTGAAGGAACGAGAAGCGTTTTCCCGTTCCCCTTGGCATCAAATAATTCGTAACTGTTAGTCGGCAATATACTTTCGGGGTTCGCTCTTGTAATGAGCCTGTAATAAAATTTATAATATGACATGAAATTGAGTTAATCAGAGTTAAGAAAGGTAAAGCTTAAGAAGAAAGGGATCGTAGGTATGGTTTATTGTTGCAGAGGTGCGTAGTATTTTGTGAACCCTAGTCAGAACAAGTACTTTTTCATAGACAGATTGATACATTTGGTTATTCTCCTTGTTTGTCGGGCGAAAACATTCCTCCGCTTGATATACGAAACGCATAAAAACCTTAAATAAAATAATTGAATGGTGCTCTTGAAAGGCTTCACAGATACGCACTTCTCTCTTTTTCCTTGAGTATATTTTCTGGGAGATCTTGCGATAAATAGAACTAAAGCTAAACTCAAGATGTTTGGAACCGCAAATATAATTTGTATTTCTTGCTTTCTTGTTCATCCCTATATAGATATGCGTTAATTGTTCCCAACAAAGACGCATTTTTTAGAGGACGTTTATATCTCTTAAATTAATAATACCTCATGAAAACTAAAGATAATGTATGGCCTCTTGGACTTGGCCAGCACTGTTGTAATTGTTGTGCTTCTTTGCTAACGAAATCAAAGACGAACCTGTGTTTTATTTATGATTTTGTTACAGTTACCTTATATGTCACCAACTGCCTCTTCTCAACCGTTTCCATTCCAAGTGATTAATTCTTAACCACACACAGTACTGTTGTGACCTTGCAATTAGTTTCCATACAGTGAAGAATCAGGCTTTCGGAAAATCTGCAGTCTCCTAAGTTTTGCAGGATACCCATTTTTTTTTTTTTTTTTTTTTTTTTTTTTTTTTTTTTGTGGGGGGGAGAAGGGGAGATGGTGGATCTCCTTAAATACCTTCTGGATTGAACCTCTTGTGTCTTCTGTTCTTCCTCTTGTGTCGTCTCCTATCTCCATTCAGCCTCCTCCCCGCCCCTCCCCTCTTCTTCCCACCCATAGGCACTCCAATATCCCTCTCGACTTTCCAATTCCGTCAATAGATAATTAAAAATATAATCCCCATTAACAGCAGAGACGATTCTTGTCTTTGATTTTTGTTCTGCGCGCGACAGAGGAGTTGAGATTCAAAGGGACCTCAATTCTGCATTCTAATTGGTCGATTCAAAATGTACTCGGGGCGCCGTGATTGGCTAGGTTGTTGTTGCCATAGCTCTCACACGGCTCGCTCTCTGTAAGAATGCCGAACTCGAGATTGCATTGTGGAATCGAGGTGTCACTCCCACCCCCTGATTGGCTATGCAGAGTGGCGTTTGCAATTGCACGCGGTCGGAAAAACGTGTTATGAGGATGGTCGCGTGTGCAACCGATAGCCGTCTGCTCAAGACAGATCCGATGAAACCCGACCCTTGCATATTAATATGATGCCATCTTATGATATATAATATTCTCTCCTCTCTCTCTCTCTCTCTCTCTCTCTCTCTCTCTCTCTCCGCATAATGCGTCTTTGAAGTGATGCAAATGCATTTCGATATACATTCTCGTTTCTTGTCTGTTATTTCTTGTTGGCCTGCTGTGCCACTTTGCCCACCAGTGGCATATCCCGAGGATGTGCGCTCGAACAGAAACTTCGAATTTACCTGAGTTTGGATTTACCCAAGAATTTCACCTGGTTTGTGAGTAAACGTCCTTTTAGAGCATTTTTCCCGATGCATGAGGTTATTGGGCAACTTTAAATCGTTAGTGAAATTTTTATTCTTGACGCTAGGACATGTTGGGGAGAGACGTGGGGTAGAAAATTCTCGTTAAATATGGCTTCGATGGTTTTGCGTAAAGGATTTTGGTCAATCAAAATCATCATTGTCGTTGTATATAATTTCTATTATCAAAAGTATAGTTGTTTTCACGTTCGTTGACTAGAACTCTTGCTGACAACCGTTTTGATCTACTGTAATCGAAAAGGAAATCCACAAATTCTAGTCCAGTCTCCTGGCAAAAGAAATGTTTAGTTTGCATTAATGTAATAAAAAAATGAGTTCAGGTGACACCGTTTAATTTGTGTAGAAGTGGGATGCTTCGCTGTTATAGCTTACGTAACAGATGCGGAACAGTAAAGCTCTGCTTATTAACATATGAATACCAAATTAGAAAAAAAAAGACCGTAAACAAAAGCATGGGAGGCGACATGCTTGTTATCCCGAGCGAAGTTTGTTTATTTATTTGTTGACAACTTTCTTGTTGCAAGTGAGAGGTTCGGTAATGAAACATGTTCGTTCATTATCATATTCTTTTGTATTCTTTGTTAGTAATTTTTTTTTTTAACGTTTCATCGGTATTTGATTTTTAATTCGATTTGAACCAAATTCTTTGCGTGCGGCAAAGAAAGATTTTCCATCATTATTTATTTATTTATTTATTTATTCAACTTTCTAGCGCTATTATGCTAAACGTATCGTTGTTCATCAGCTCCTAGCAACACATTTTGCAGTTTCTTTTGTTCTCTATAACGGAGATGAGATTTGTGTATGTATCATGTGCGCCAATTGTTCACTCCGGTGGGGGTAGGGGCCGGTTTCCGAATCTCTCTCTCTCTCTCTCTCTCTCTCTCTCTCTCTCTCTCTCTCTCTCTCTCTCTCTCTCTCTCCCCATTGTTTCCTATTGTCCTGTAATAAATATTTATAAGCACATGGCCACATCAACTGACGAGTGCTTTTCCGTTATTTTCGTTTTGGTGATAATATGAGATGGTGTAATAAGCTACACGGATCCAGGAGCTGAAATACACGTACGTTATCATTTCCTATTTCCAAAAGTTGTACTTTCTTCCTGTACGATCACCTCAACGGATAATAAAAAGAATTGTTTAATCTTGAGAGGCAAGTGTCGTCATTGAATATCAGACCAAGAAGTTTGTTGTAAATGTTTATAGTTCTCTGTTAGTTGACATTCCTTCAGGTAGAGAAGGGTTTCATTCGTTTCACATAATTGTGATCTCGTTATTATGATATGGCATTGCTCGTGTTGCAATTATGTTTTCGGTTTTTGGAATTCTCCATCGATTCGTGTGTATGTTTGCGTGAGTGTTTTTGTTCATTCCCGTATATATCTTTTCACTCCTCCTTTTCTTCCTCCTACTCTATCCCCACACAGCCTCTCCTGAGGCTCGGTCCAGTCCGTTTCTTCCTCCTACTCTACCCCACACGGACCTCCTCCTAGGCCAGTCCCGTCTTCCTCCTCCTCCTCCTCCCGAATCTTTTGTCTTGGATAATCCACTTTGTCTCCCTTAGAGTCGTTTCTTTGGGGAAATGATAGAGGGCGAAAACGACATTGCTGCATAATTGACATCATCCTTGTGCCCTTAATAGATAAGGGCGAGATTGGTATCGTATCGGAATCAAAATTTGATCCTTAAAGTCAAGCACCCGCCACCCCTCTCTCTCTCTCTCTCTCTCTCTCTCTCTCTCTCTCTCTCTCTCTCTCTCACACACACACACACACACACACACACACACACACACACACATTTTTGTTTATATAACCCTTTAAAACGAAAAGAGAATCGTTTTTCATACTCGAAGATACCGGAGAAATTTCGATGACAAAGCTATTGCCTCTTCGACAATGTATTTTCTTTGGCAGAAATGAGGTGTGTCATGAACACAAATAGACTTGTTCTGGCGACATGCATCGTTCTTGGAGTCCACGTTAATGATGCATCATTCACTTTGATATGTTCAGTATTATAAAGAGCAAGAAACACCGACAGTGGTTACCACGAACTTGGGATTTTGAGGTTTACTTGACCGACTGATGACTTCGTCATATAGTCAAAGGCCCTTTGGGAAGCAACGAGGTTTAACGCATCGAGCTGTTTGATGTTCAAAAGTGGCCGGACGAGTGACAGGCTAAATCTGAAAATGCACGTCTCTCTCTCTCTCTCTCTCTCTCTCTCTCTCTCTCTCTCTCTCTCCTTTCTCTCCTCTCTCCCCTCACCCTCTCTCTCCTATCCAAAAATTCCGTCTCTCATCTCATCATCTCCTCTCTCTCTCTCTCTCTCTCTCTCTCTCTCTCTAAGTAAGTTGAGTTCGGTCGGGGAGAATCAAAACAACGTTTTTATCATTTCTTTCCATTATTACATTTTAAAAATTCTGATAGTGTCACATTGATTCGTATAGTTTTCGAAACTGTTGCCAAAGAGTGACTTGCTTGGTTTACAAGTAGGCTTCAGACGGTGTTCCATGTATTTCTGTTTTCTTAAGTGGTTATGACAGGAGTCAGGAACAAATATATTTTGGGCTTATCTTCGTAAATGATTTATTGTTGATTGGTGGTACTGAAGAGTACTTGTAGAAACTAGTGAATTAGTTTTGATGTTCATGTTATCACGAATACGAGTCTGATGGTAAGCAAAGTCATGAAAATCGTAAAACTGAATTACAATGCGGCATCTGTAGCAAGAGATGCAGAATGGTCTCTGTAAATCGTTTGGAAGGAGAGAGTCTAGGGATGCATGATAGGATTGTCGAGTTACTTTTATGGAAGCCGCGTGTGGGTGTTAAATAAATATGAGATGAAAGAATAGAGATGGAAGCTGTTGAGATGAGTTTTATTAAAATGCAAACAGAATAACGAGATTTGTATAGGTGAAAAATGTCAGATATGACGCTGCGGTTATAGTGTTAGCATATGTAGTGTGAGTAGTACTCAGAAAACTTTCTGAAGGTAGAACTGGTAAGCCAGAAAGTGCTCACTCACTGGTCTACGCGAGATAGAGTTGAGTAGCGCAGTGTTTAGGTCTCGCAAAGCCAGTCTTTGATTTTGAATCGCAGGTAGTGAGTGAATGTACTCATTTCATGATGCAATTCGTGATTTGGACACTAATGCTGTCGTTCGGATTCTGGAAGAAAATGGTTTCGTCAGATTTTTTAAATTCATTACTACAAACTGACACGTAATAGTGACTTTGCACTTTTGTCATTCTTATTATGAAATATTATAATCAGCATAAAAAAAAAGATTTTATAAATCATTTTATAGTACCTGAATAGCAAAAAATACGTAGACGTCTATATATGTGATTCTAGATCCATTTTAAACAAGATTGTTAAAAGGAGGAAGATTCAAACCCTATTCTAAAATTTCTTGCGTTATCTAAGCCTGTAAAATCTTGTGTGAATATTCACGGAAACGAACGAGCATTAGAGTCACTGTGTAGTAGTTGTTGTTGGGTTTAAGAAAATCAAATTAATTGTCAACCCTTCACTTTCTCCATACTTTGACACCTTATCTGGATGCCCTCCTAAATATATATATATATATATATTATATATATAATTATCTAATGAATTATGTATATATTAATATATATTATATTATATAATATTTATATATATTTATACATACCAGTATCTATTTAATGTTAAATTCCCGCGAATTATAACTGTGATGCTCTTCTCCAAACTTAACAAAGAAAAGTATGGTTTTTGGTGTGACAACCGTTTTTCTTTCTTTAATGTAAAAGCATTGGTTAAATATATAATATATATCATATGATATATATTAATATATATATATATATATCTATATATATTTATATATATATCTATACTATTATGTTTACATAATATACCTATATAATAGAAAGTATAATATATATATTATACATACCAGTATCTATTTATGTTAAATTTCGCGAATTAATACTCTGAGTGCATCTCTCCATAACAAAATAAAAAGTATGGTTTGGTGTGACAAACCGTTTTTTTTTCTTCTTAAGTGAAAAGCATTGTTAAATTTATATAAATATATATTATAATAATATATTATGTATATATTTATATATATTTATAACATACCAGTATCTATTATGTTAAATTCGCGAATTATACTGTGAGTGCATCTCTCCTTAACTAAAGAAAGTATGTATAATATCTATTATTACATACCAGTATCTATTAAATGTTAAATTCGCTATTATACTGTGAGTGCATCTCTCCTTAATAAAAGAAAGTAGTGGTTTGGTGGTGAAAACCAACCGTTTTTTTTTTTTTTCTTCTTAAAGTGAAAAGCATTGTTAAAATATATATTATATTATATATTATAATATATATAATATTATATATATCTATATATATATTATGTATATATATTTTATTACATACCAGTAATCTATTATGTTAAAATTCGGGGCGAAATTAATACTGTGAGTGCCATCCTCTCCTTAACTAAAAGAAAAGTATGGGTATCTATATGTTATCCCAGTATCTATTCTTTTAAATTCGCAATTAATACTGTTGAGTGCATCTCCTCCTTAAAACTAAAAGAAATTATGGTTTGGTGTGACAAAACCGTTTTTTTTTCTTTCTAAGTGAAAAGCATTGGTTAAATATAATATATATATATTTTATTATATTATTATATTATATTAATATAATATATGTATGTATATATTAATAGATACCCAATATCCTTTATTTATTGGTTTAAATTCCGCGGAATTATACTGTTAGTGGCAATCTCTCCTTAACTAAAGAAAGTATGGTTTGGTGTGACAACCCTTTTTTCTTCTAAGTGAAAAGCATTGTTAAAATTGCACGAGGAAACAAAAAGGAAAATCTCGATCGCCGAAAATATTCGGTGTAGATAATTGTCTTCGCCGCCGCGTCACCTTTCTCACAGTTTCTCTTTTTGTGTCCCTTTGTATCAGGGTTCCATCGTTTTTTTAAAGGCTTGCGAAAAGATAGATGGAGAGAGGAAGATTTGACACCCTATTCTCACCCCATAGCCCTTCCCCCTCCCCACAATCCCGGATGGCGCCTTCTTTCATCTTTTGAACTTTCAAAATACAAAGGGACCACATGCAAATTCGATTTTACAAAAGAGCGCGTGTTTACCTGTTAGCGGAATCAATTGAGTATCGAGGTCCTTGTGAAGAGACACACAGACACACACAGACACACACACGAATTGAAATAGGTGTTTTTGGAATGATCTTTTTGATTGACAGCATATTCGATTCCTCAAACGCCACACCTCACACACCCAAACGCGCGCGCGCTCGCGGTGTCAACGGGGAAAGAAAGTCTTTCGGGAGACAAAAATACGCCCTCCCTTTCTTTTGAAAAAAATAATAATAGAAAACATAACTTTTGTTTCTCAAGCTGCCGATGGTTCCTTAAGGCGGCTCCAGAAAGATTTTGGATGTTGTGGAATGTAAGTAACGTCTTTGTTTTGTTATAAAGTTGATTGGGCCAAAGAAATGTCTCTTTCATACAACAGACAACCGAGACAATTTGATTAGCAAGTCTCGGTTTCAGAGGAGGATTTCATGAATGCAGATTTTTTTTTTTTTTTTTTTTGTCAGCTGAGGAACATCCTTGCTTATTTTTAAAACACGGAGGGAAGCAAAAGATTTCCCGACGCTCAGGAGGAAGTAAGTGAAAAGGAATTATTATAGAGGTAGTTTCTTTAAGCGAGAAATGTCAAATCTAGCATTTGTCCACGTGAACGACAAAGGGTGCTGGATAACACCTACCAGTGACCTGGAAATCCACCAATTAAATAGTAAAGTAGTACCCGTGAGAGAGAGAGAGAGAGAGAGAGAGAGAGAGAGAATTCCAAATGAGCAGTACGTCCAACTGCAAGTATAACTTCTTGTAAGCCTAATTACGTATCTTTTCTTTTTTTCCTCCCTCTACCGGAAAGAAGTTGATTAAAAAGTGAAACAGAAAATATCGGGTACACTTCAGTCACAGAATTACCACTCGGACGTATTTCACGAACGATGTAGCTAACAAAAGAAAAACTTCTGCAGTGTTGAACGAAGACGTGACGATTCTGGGCATGAATTCATTATACCCATAATGACATGGTTTAGGATAATGACACGGTCTAGCATATAACCGCGGAGTTGGGCTATACGAACATATGTACCTCCAGTGTCAAAGGGTCGTTGGACTTTTAGTGACTGCCGTAGACATACTGGCGGTGAAAGTCTGTCTGAAAGCAGAACGGATATGTGCTTCCCTTCCGTTGTCGTTCGGGTGTGTCAAGGAATGATGGCCGCCGCCGAAACAACGGAGTTGGTTGTTCCGCTCACTGAGTTCAGATTTTCTATTGCGTCTTAGGAATACGAGTGAAGTGGGTTCAAGGACGGATGAGGTTTGCCTCTTAATTTCAAGATGTATGAATATATGTAAAGCGTGAATTGATTCTCTCTCTCTCTCTCTCTCTCTCTCTCTCTCTCTCTCTCTCTATGAATGATTTACAGGTTTTTACAGTTACATTCAATAATATCCACAAATGCGTTCGCTCCATTCCCATTTTAGTTTCGTTCCGAGGAATGACTATGATGTGGTTGGGTTAGGTCACGGCGACGGGCTGGGTCGTGCCCGAAGAGGTCGGGTGGGCGTGTTGCAGCTTCCCCCATTGCTTCTCAAATACCAGTCTTTAGCAACCTACTCATGAGCTGCCAATCACGGACAATCTTCCAGCGGAAGCACTTGGAGCAGCATGGGACCTGCCCAAAACTAATGCTATGAGCCGGGCCGGCGCGGATTTCAGCGGTAATTTTTATATATATATATATATATATAATATATATATATATATATATATATATATATATATATATATATATATTTGACCCCGTGGCTTTTAAAAGTTGATTTGGTGCTCACTTTCAAAGGGAGTGACTTCAAAATTGAGAGACGTCGCTCTCGTTACTTCAGATGACTTCTTTGTAACCAGGCAAGACTGACCGATAGTTTTTTCGAAGCTGTTATCTGGTGTTCAGTGCACCACCTTTCAGACCATGCGATACCTTTACGAGAATGTTTCGAGTCGTCTGTAATGTTTATAAATTGACTTCTTCCCCCCCGAAGGATTTTGTTATGAAGCAGTGGTTCCTGCAGAAGTCTGTAATTACTGTTTTACCCAAAGCATTTCGAAGGAGTAACGAGGTAATTAATTTTTATGCAACATGGCCATACGTTTCGGTGGAGAAGACGTTCGGGCGGTTTTGCTCTGCAATTAGGTTGCTGGGATGCTCCTTCCTCATTCTTGTACTACTTACACCTCTACTTCTGCTTTTGATGCTGTTTCTGCTGAGCACGGAGTAAGGAAAGGATTGTGACTGCATGTGTAGTATTGTGTTTATAAGGAGGAAACAGCCTAGCTGAGGATGCGGTGATGTTAGATCTCTTAATCTTAGGGAACATTCCTTTAGATTTGAAGGAAACGGGATCTCTAGAAGTCATTATATGTAGTTATTAATTATTATGTATATATATATATATATATATATATATATATATATATATAAAGTAGTAAAAGGACCATTAAAACGTATCCCGTTTTAACAGACGAAATTTTCACACACACACGCACACACACACACACACACACACACACACACACACATATATATATATATATATATATATATATATATATATATATATATATATATATATATATATTACAATTTATTTGTTTGATGGCTTCGAAAGTTTTTGTGTAGTAAATGTTTGATTGTTGCCTCTTTACTTTTTCAACATAAAAAAAAAATCAGTATTAATTTTGAGAGCTGTCGCATATTATGTCAGAACTGGATTAAATACGTGAAATTTTACTGGAAGGTTTGTGTGTTGTTAGCTATTATAAATGTCAATCTCATTTTCATGAAGACCATGTTATATTTCGTCTCTCTCTCTCTCTCTCTCTCTCTCTCTCACGGAAGAATAGTTTATCACCCGGTAGAATTTGTAGGCAGTTATTTGCAGCGCTAGCAGTATATAGATTATCTCACAATTACCATTTTTCTGTACTCCCCATTCAAATTTGGAGGTTGGCACACGGAAGGAGAATCGATTGAATATGGGAATGCATAGAAAATAGCACTAGTCCAACAACACGTTTTTATAAAAATGGCGAACGTGCCACGGTATTTTATACTGGTGAGAGCTGTAACTAGAACTACACACTTAAGCTGTGTTTTGGCGAAATGTGTAAAAAAATGGTCATGTCATCCATTTGGTGTTTGTAAACATCAGCACAGTATGAACATGTATATATAAAGCTTTCAGGCAAATCATGCCCCTTTTTTTATTTTCGTTTAAACTATACATTGAGTAGCGGCAGAATACGCGTAATGCTCTGCCGTTGTTTTTGTGTGAAGAGGAGTTTGAACAAAAAGCCATGTCGATGTTTACGGTCGCTTTATTCTTCAGTGTTTTGTGTGTTTGTGTGTGCGTGTGTTTGTGTGCACCTCCATTTCCTCTTCGTTACTCGTTCTCTCAATCAACCCGAATGCCATTTTCGCTATTCGATTTGTTTTGTGGAAAGGTTAAGGGTATTCCATATTCACGGAATTATGAACACGGTTGACGCCCGGTACGCTCTCTCTCTCTCTCTCTCTTCTCTCTCTCTCTCTCTCTCTCTCTCTCTCTCTCTCATCTCTTATTTATACACTAAAGGTGCATATTGTAAAGGACTGATGGTAATTTGTGCGGTAACTTCGGAAGAATTTTAATTTATTCACTTACTAGATACCCAAGGCGCAATGCACTTTTGTAGAAATTCTCGCAAACGTACTTTTGTAGACGGTTAAAGGGAAAATTCCTCTCAGTGCATACGTACAGTGGCCTCAGGCACAGGGAGATGGCTGTACGCCTTACATTTGTATCTGAATTTCTTTGGTGACGGACGGCAGCTCATTTTTTATTTTTTTTTCTCGCTCTCTCTCTTCCATAGCCCGTCTTTGGCGAAAACCATCAGAAACAGCTTTGCCGCCGTGACTAAATGGTTCAGACGATTTTCGGCGGAATGATTGGTAGTCCGGCGAGTCATTCCGTAATGACCGACGAGTTATTGACGGTCGTAGATGGGAGGCGATGAGGGGTTGTCACAGCGGTCGCAATTTGTCATTTTTACAATGTTAACCTCATTAACCCGACGTTGCCAAGCCATTGTTTCAACCACCGTTTGTGTGAACTCCTCGAGGAATTCCGTTGCTGGTGCCGCTGAAGTCCCGCGCTGACAGAGGGGTTGTTGTCCCATAGAGGGAGCCTGATGCCATCGAATGTGTGGCCTCCTCGGGCGTAGCATTTTCTGAAACAAGTGGGAGCAAATGAGATTGCTTAAGTGGAAAAGTGCATGAAAGTGCACTGGGATGCTGAAGTTGCCTCTGGAAATGTCTTATGTGTACTACAAACCATAGCAATTACATTTCCCTGTTAGGGAGATTCATAGGTTAGACATTAACTTTTGACATTTCAATTTTTTCCCCATAATCAAAAGCACTGCTAAATTTGTAAGTTAACGTAAACTTATCAATAGAATGTTTAGCCGTTTTGTCCAACACTCAGAGAGAGAGAGAGAGAGAGAGAGAGAGAGAGAGAGAGAGAGAGAGAGAGAGAGAGAGAGATAGCTGCTTATTGGCGTTAGCCGAGTGATATAATTAGGGAAATCGATTGTGGAAAATATGCGTTTTTGAAGGAAATAACCAAAGATAACAATTCATCTTAAAAGACAGAGGAGGAGGAGGAGCAAGAAGAAGAACTGATATGGTATTTTTGTTTATTCTGACGATCTCGATTTGAAGGCTCTCCCCCGGTAACGTGCCTGCATGTAAACATGTATGAGTGCGCCATATAATTGGCGCGATGTCGCTGGCGATATTTGATTGTACGTCTCAAAATGTTGTATCATGGACCGAGAAGTGTTGATTGCACGTCTGGCCGGCACTGATTGTATGCCGTTGTGCGGGGATTACGTGTCTCTAATGGGTGATGGTATTCTGGGATGGTTTGGATGGTAACTTGCAATTGCGCAGTGAACTATCATTGCGCTCAACAATGACACGTCGGAGGGGGAGCTAATGCCATGTCTTCAAACCTAAGGTTTGTGGGTTGTAAGGACGGGTGTGAGGTTTGACTCGCTGCTCAGAATCCATGTATCCCATTCTTTATTTCTGTTTTTTATTTTTATTATTTATTTTCACTCTTCGTAACACTTCTCATGTCTCGTTTCGTCATAGTATCGGAAAAGCTGTGCCACACTCCATACAATATTTTGTCTCTTCTTTTAAACTAAATGCATTTGAGGTTCTAGTTCCTTCTCGTACATCTGACCTATCTACTTGTAAGGAAGCTAATGGAAGTTGACACATATCTATCTGTCCATCTATGTGTGTATGTTGTCTTTCAATCTTTAGTATAGGTTTGATATGATATATGGTATATATAATTGTATATATATGTGTATGTATATATGTGTGTGTATGTGTGTTATAAACCTTAAGTTTATAATAAACTTACCGTGTGGACACATTTGTTCGAAAACTCTTGTTATCTTGCGTAAATCTAATTTTTGATGTGGAAGCGAATCTGTCAACTAAATGATGTTTGACAACAGATTATTAGATTATGACCAGTATCCCTTAACTTATTTATTTATTTATTTATTTATTTTTTAGTATGTGTGCGCCTCTTGTTATGTCTGCATTGAAGCGATGATTCCTCTTCCATTATTCTTCAGTCCATCCATGTTTCTAATTAATTTCTTTTCTTCTCTGCAGGTAAGAGGTTCCTTTCTCACGATGCTTTGAAACAAGGGTGACGTGAAAACAACTGAGTAAGTATAGCGTATGTATGTTCTTTTGCATATATAGAGCATACAATTTTATATAAATTATAATCGTAATTATATATATATATATATATATATATATATATATATATATATATATATATATATATATACATACGTATATATATGAATAACTTGATCACGAAGTGTATAAAACGTGATGCTATGTATAAATAAAGATGTTGCCACGGAGAGAAATTGAAAGGCGAGAAAGCCAGGAATTTCTCGGTC
>NC_087202.1:120047596-120052596 GCF_015104395.2 Macrobrachium nipponense
CTTTTGCCCTGCCATTATCCTGTGGTATTCGCACATGTAATGAGGTCGCGTGCATTTTTAAAGCATATATATATATATATATATATATATATATATATATATATATATATATATATATATATATATATATATATATATATATATATTATATATATATATATATATATATTATATGTATTGTATATGTATATATAATATATATATATTTTTTCTTTTTTCTTTTTTTCTGACTCATCAGGATCAAACCCAGCTCTTTCAATTGAAAGACTAGACCGCTGCCACTCAGGCCACATAAGTTATATAAGAAGCTGTACCCAGGGCTTTCCCTGGCCAGGCTAGCTGCCTTGCATACCAGCCAGTTTTCCCCAGCTTACCGACTCAGCAGTGACCCAATTGACAGCATTTCATTTGAATTAGCCTTTCTGAGTAAATATAATAGAAATAATCGACACAGGTCACACAAGTCATAAAAGAAACTGGAACAAGTACCACTGTAACAAAGGCTTTACCTGGGCCTTGTGTCCTCCTTAGGTGACATACTATGGTCCCAAGTAGGCTGGGGAAAGGAGGGGGTGTAGGTTCTGTGTGTGTCTACCTGTATGAACGCATGTGCACTTTCCTAGCCATGTGGTAAGTCGTTTTGGCCAGCATTATTCATTCTAATGCTTTATGGGTGTTGAACGGGGATTTTGGGCTCGTTGGATTTTGAAACACTTCTGCCAGCAATTTTAATGATTGGCCTTACGGGGCTTGTGCTGGAGATGCGTTGAATGCCAAATGTGGTGACGTTCTCAGGCCCAGTAAGACCCAGGGTAACTCCTGTCTCCAACTCCCGCCTAGGCATCTGGCGAGGGCGTTCCATAAATTGGACGTGAAATTAACCCCCCTGTCGCTCGTGATGATCCACGGTACTCCGTTTCTGCTGACTGATACAATGAGAGCTTTTGCACAACTCTTCACCGTCAGTTTCCATATCAGTATTGCTTCAGGGCACCTGTTATTTCTGTCGATGATGGTGAACAGGTATTTGTACCTACCGGAGAGTGGTAGAGGTCCTACGATGTCGACATGAATATGGGTGAGTCATTGGTGTTTTGTGTGGAATTCTCCTATTCCAGTCCACATGCCTTGGTATTTTTGACGTCTGACATGGAAGGCATTCTCTCATCGAGTTTTTATGTCGTTTTTCATTCCTAACAGATGCACCGCTCTGCTAAACTTCTGGCAATTTCCTGGCCTGCTGGGTGGGACAGGTTGTAATCGAGGTTGAAAGCCTTTCTTCTAAGGCCTTCTGATAGGTATGGGTAAGGTCGTCCAATAGTACTTGTTTCTCAGGTGGTGGCCGTCTCTCCATTGCTGAATGACAAGTCGCTCAATGTAACGGCAGGGTTGTGTCGCTGTAGGTCCACGTCATCTCTTTGCGCCTCTGCTATTTTGGGATAGGCTGTCCTGAGTTGGATGGTGTTGACGCAATTTCGCAACAGTACGTCTGCCATGGTGTTTGCTGAACCCTTCAAATACTTGATGGTGTGGAAATGTTCAAATATTGCTGATAGGTGATGCTGTTGTCGTGCTGTCTTTGTTAACATGTGCACCAAGGGTTGATGGTCAGTTTGTATGATGAACTGTTGTCTTTCAAGTATGTGGCAGAAATGACAGATGGCTTTATGGACTGCTAGGAGCTCCCTGTTGAATGTGGAGTACTCTTGTTCAACTGATGTTAACTTCTTGCTGAAGAACGCCAATGGACAACGACCATCATCTGCGTCCTGCTCAAGTACCACACCCTCACTTTGATGCCTTGACATGATAATCATGTCAAGGCATCAAAGTGAGGGACCTAGGGCACAGAGGAAATACTAATGTGGTTGCAGAAGTTATTGTTTGTTTTAATGATAAAAAAAATGCATTATGTTGACCTTCTGACCAACTTAATTTTTTTGGTTTTCCTTGTAGGTATTTGTAGATTGGACTCAATTTTAGCAATATTTGGGCTAAATTTATGATAGTAATTAATTAGTCCTGAAAATTCTTGTGCTGTTTTTATTCTTATTGGTTTTGGGAAGTTGGCAATTGCTTCTACTTTCTCTAGAAGGGGTTTACTTGATGTCCCAGGAATTCCATTTTCTTTGCCCATTCTTCCCTTACTATGACTCCATTTTCTTGAATATTTGCAGCACCCTTTTGACATCCTTAAGATGTTGCTTGAGGTTGGAGGTAAATATGGCGATGTTGTCAACATAGACCATGCAGAAGGGAAGCATATCTAGCAGTTCGTTCATAAGTCTTTGGAAGGTTGTTCCTGCCTTCCAATTGCTGAAACAACTGTGGTTGAAAGTGTAGGTGCTGAAGGGGGTAATGATCCCAGTCTTTTATATATCTTCTATGCCTTCAGCAGGTCTATTTTGGTGAAGATCTTTGCTCCGTTCATTTGGTTGGTTATGTCTGCTATGTTCGGCAATGGGTACCTGTCTGGCTTCATTTTGATGTTTAGCCGCTAGTATACTCTGCACAGGTGCCATGTTCACATTTTGTTTTGGTACCATGTGAAGGAGGGATGCTCATGGGCTGGGGGCTTTTTGGCATATTCCTGCATTCTCCATTTCCCTGAACAAATGTCTGGTGTAGGTAAGTATATCTCTGGGTCTAACCATCTGAAGCATGAGTGGACTGGGGGCCTTCTGTTTCAATATGACGCTGGATGTTGTGTTTTGCTGGTTTGGTTAATTCCTGCTACAGGTCATCTTTCAAAACCTCATGTTGGTCTTATAAAAGTCGGCATATTTTTGGTGGTGGGGTAGGTGCTCTGATGGGGCCTGTTTACTATCTCTGCAGTTACAGTGACGATGTGGTGGCGGGTGGTTTACGTAGATGTGGAGGATTTGATATAGGAGATGTTTTTGGGAACAGTTGTTTTGATGCTATGTCCACTTGCAGGTTGTGTGCTTTTAGGAAGTCTGCTGTGACGGTTAATTGTAGTCTTTCCCATTGAATGACACATTCATATTCCGCCTCCCTTACATCTTGATACAGAAGTGATGAGAGCATAAAGTAAAATGAAGAATGGTAAAACACCAGGTCCATCAGATTTCCAAAATGAAATGATCAAATTACTAGGTACAGAGGGGGAAAAATGGATTTTGGGTTTATTAAAAGTTATATGGGAAGAGGAATTAATGCCAAAGGACTGGAAGGAGAGTCTAATGGTATATATATAAAAGCAGAAGGGAGATGTCATGGATTGTGGTAACTACAGGGGAATTAAGTAACAGAGCATGGGTTGAAAGTTTCAGAGAGAATACTGGATGAGATTCAGAGAGAGTTTGTAAAGATAAGGAAACAGCAGTATGGATTCATAAGAGGAAGAGGGACTGTGTATGCCATCTCCGTAGTAAGACAGCTACAGGAAAAGAGGCTAGAGAGAAACCAGGAGCTCTATTGTGCACTTATAGACCTAGAGAAAGCATACAATAGAATCCCAAGAGAAATGATATTTTGGTGTTTGGGGAAGAGGAAAGTCCCAGAAAACTTGGTTAGGTTGGTCGAGACAACATATCAAAGAACGAACACAAAAGTAAAAATAGTAGTTGGGGAAACAGAAAACTTTGAAGTTAGTTTTGGATTACACGAAGGTTCAGCATTAAACCCATTTTTGTTTGTGCTGGACATGGATGTGTTAAGTGAAAAGGTCAGGAATGAAGAGCTGTGGGAATTGTATGCAGGTGATTTGGTGATTACAGCTGAAACTGAAGAAGACCTACAGAGAAGGGTTGAAGAGTGGCAGGAGTCTTTAGAGAGGGATGGCTTAAAGGTGAATGTGAATAAAACAGGTTTTGGTGAGCAGTAGGGAAGATAGAGACAATAGTAATACAAGAAAGAAGAGGGTCGATTATAAAACAGGTGGAAAAGTTTAAATACTTAAGACCTACTTTAAACCAAGGGGGAGGATGTTAGGCTGAAGTTGACAGCAGGGCGTTTTTCCTGTAACTCCAGTGGAAGAAACACTTCCCTCTGGTGGTTCGTCTTTCTCCTTTCTGGTCTTCCCCTTGATGAGTTGTTTGGGGAAGCTCTGCTTGTGAATGGGGGTGGCCAGTCCCTCTGGGTCACTATCAGGTTCCATGTGGGTTGACTGCTGGGACCTCTGATGGTGCTGCTAACGGTGGTTGGGTGGGCTCAGCTGTCTTGTGAGCTACGTGTACTTCGTCGACCAATTTTAGGAATTCTTCTTTGGGTATGATGGAGGTGTTGGGTATGGCCACCACTGTTTGGCAGGGCAGTTTTGTTAGGGTTGACTCAGGTTGGCTGTCTACGGCGAGTAGCATTATGAGCCGCCGCAACTGCTTGTAGAAATGCGATGGCCGGTCGTCTACAATGGCTGTCTCCACATTGTTCAGGAATTTCCTGGCTCTTAGAGCGGGTGGAATGCTGAAGGGTGACTTCAGCTGATCCTTCAGTAATTCGTAGGTGGCGGTTTTGAAGTTCTGTGGGCCATCCTGTGACTTGCTTGAAAACATCGTCTGGCAGGAATTTATCTGCTGAGAGGCTAGCTGGGCTGGTCATCTCCGTGGTCACCAATGTAGCGAAGGCATGAGTAAAAAGCCGAGGCTATCAACTTATTTATTCAGACAACAAAGAGACTGGTCAATAGCTCTTGTTATCAGAAATGTAGTGCTGACACGAGGCGATCAAAACAAAGGTCATAGTACAATCAACTGTTTGTTGAAGGGTGGAAAGATGTACATAAATCGATGTAAAGACACGAATGAAGTTATGGTCCATGTAGCTGAAATGCTGACATTGTAATGCATGTGTTAATAATGATTCATTGAACATAACATTAATGTGAATGATGTTATACGTATGTGCAAAAGATGCGTGACATATGTTGTGTTTCTTGTATACGCGTTTGGCGCACAGAGATGCTTGTTCATATACCTAGACCATGCTTGTGATATGATTCGCCGGCCAGGTAAGATGGTGTGGGGGTCCGCGTAGGACCT
>NC_087202.1:120055096-120057596 GCF_015104395.2 Macrobrachium nipponense
GAACTTTCTTTGAAAAGCCAATACTTTTTAGGCCATCAAAATTTAGAATCTACATGAAAAACATATTTGTTCTCGTCTGCAATGGGTTCAGTCAAGGATAATGTTCCTTGTGTGGAGTACATTTATACTTATATATATATATAATATATATTATTATATATATAATATAATATAGATATATATATATATCTCTATTAATAACATTATATAACATTATATAATTTGACTATTTTAATATTATATAATTATATACCATAATGACTATAATATTATTATATACCTTATATCTATATATATTATATTATCTAATTATATATTATATATATATATATATATATCATATATATATATATATATATCAGTATAAATATATATATAGGGTATATATATATATATCATAATATAATATATATTATATATATATATATATCATAATGGGTAACATCCAAGAACACACACAAGAATGTTTATTGAATGAGTGTTCATATGAGTGACGTGGAATGAGAGTGAGGTTTATGAGGAAATTTAGAATTTTAGAAAATCCCTAAGTTCGAACAGATTTTTTTAGGAAATGCAGATAGGGATTTCTTTTCAGAGAGATTGTAATGTTCATTAATTAAAGAATTGTTTTCAGTGTGTTGATAAATGGTAGATGAATTGCGTGAAATAACTCCCTCTGCTTTCAGAGTATAAGCTAAAGCACAAGTATCACCAGATGATAATGCGAGAAAAAGAAGCGAACTGAAAACTCCTTAAAAAGAGAGAACGTTTTTGTATATTTATGAAACATTTTACCAGTAACGAAATCTGACTCCTCGAAGACCATTACAGTAAAAGATTATATATAAAGGTTCTGCTCTTGCTTGAAAAGTATGAAAGCAGACACCGTAATGCAGCACACGAGTGCAGTCATTAGGGAATGGCACAATAATAAAAACGAAAAGAAAAAAAATGGATGAAAAATAACAATAAGTTTCTTATTTACGATAGAGGAGAAGCAAATGGAAAACAGAGATGGCAAAATCTGGCCGACGGAAAAAATTCAGAAAGTATAGAAATAAAAGGACGAGAGGAAAAGGAGAAATCGTGATTGAAACAAGTAAATAAACAAACAGAGCAACGTCTGCGAGTCCCTTGCGAGGTGATGTCATTTATTCCAAACCGATTTACCGCTGATCCAAGGGGCTGGAGCTGCCGACCCTTTTCAGAGAGAGAGAGAGAGAGAGAGAGAGAGAGAGAGAGAGAGAGAGAGAGACTTTGTTAGAAAAGATGGTAAATATACTAGATATAGAGGTACATGGATCTATGCATGTCAATGTTTGAATGTAAGTACGTACCTTCATACTATTTCCATTTGCATGCGCGCGCACGTGTATGTATATATAAAGCGAATACCACAGGAAAATGATAGGCAGAAATCCAAGCACTTTCGTCTTTATTTAATGAAGTCACGTGTATCTACTGTGATTTTTTAAGCAGGCACACACACACACACACACACACACACACACACACACACACACACACACACACACACATATATATATATATATATATATATATATGTATGTATGTATCAACATAGACTTTTAGTAAATGATATGATGAAATTTTACCATGTTTACCCAAATTTATTTTTCCCTCCCCGTCTCGTTGCTCCCATCCCCCCCTTTCGCCGTCTTCCCGCCACAGATACACTCTTACCTTTCCTCTTATTCTCGTCGTAAATTCTTTGCACGAATCGCCATGTCGGGGTCCGACTCGCTCGCTCTTCCACTTCCTATTTCTGTTTCCTTTTCTGTTCTCCTCTCATCTCTTCGTATTCTTCTTCTTTTTCATCATCCTTCTTTCCCTTTCTTCTTTTCGTCCTTTCTCGCCTCCTTATTCTTCTTTCCTCTTCTTAGTATACTTTAGTTGTATGTTTATTGGTGATTGCATTCTTCCGTCTTCTCTGCACAGCTATGTTGGTAACTTAAATACTCACCCAAAATTCATTCATATTGGCGTCTGAGACGCTCCAGATACTGTTATAAAGGTTTGAAATGTCTTGTCAAACTTTAAGGCGTCTATATCTTTAGATGCCTCGTGTGTCTCATACATTAATATGTTTTAATTTATATATTATATATATATATATATATATATATATATATGTGTGTGTGTGTGTGTGTCTGTGTGATTATTATATATATATATATAATATATATATATATATATATATATATATATATATATAAAACATAGTTATTCTTGAGATTTGTTGGTCATTATATTACCTGTAATTAATGCCAGTGTAGTCAAATTCAGGGGAAAAGAAAAATTTCGTTTACATGTCTTCTTGAAAGATAAAGGAAGAAAATTAGTTTCAAAAGCAAAAAATATCTCTCTCTTGCCCAGTCACTGTTTTCGTCAGTGGGTTTATACGGATCTTGAAATACGGAGCATAAAACATTAATAAACCATATGAAAGTTTTACAGTTCCCAGTGATATTCTAGTGAT
>NC_087202.1:120062596-120070096 GCF_015104395.2 Macrobrachium nipponense
CTGCACTAAGGAGAATGAAACCGGACATAAGATCTACAATGAGGGTTGGAGGGATTAGCCCTTCTTGTGGAGATTCATCATGATGTTGCCATAGATGTGGATAAAGTGGTAGATGATTTTGCTGATTTAAGTGATATGTCTTCATTGTTGTATCTTCCGTATTTTGCACACTGAAATCCAGATTTGCCATTGTTCAGCTACTGTTGATATTCTTTTTGTCTGTTGTGATCAATGTGTGATGAGATATTATCTTTGATCTTAAGGGAAAATATCAAAAACTTATTACTATTATTATTATTATTATTATTATAATTATTATTATTATTCCACTATTTGAAGCACTTAATACTGGATCTTGGATGTGTCAAAAATATACATTCCATGTGCATCAAAATGCCTCTAAAATAGGTAAGAAAGAAACATTTTCGGGCCCGCCAGCTGTAGATTTCGCTGCGCTGCGAGCCCTTCCTTACAATATTAGGAGATCCTTGTCATCAGTTTAATTACGCCAGAACGTTTGTAAGAAGGGATTAGATGATAGATTTTCACTGGAGGTAAGAATAATGAAACGTAATTTATTTCGGTGGTTTCTTCCTGTTTCTCCTTTTCCTCTGTGTTTTCACTTCCTCGTCACATTCAACATTTTCATTATTATTTGTCTCGAGCCGGTTTGGTCGCCTAGCTGATGTTTTCTCCGATTTTGGTAAGTGACATCCGTAGAATGAAGTGAAATGATATCGTTGAATATTTTGTCAACTACGAAAGAGATGGCCGCGTATAACTTAATGATTTACTTTCACCGTTTACAGTATTGTTCGTATCATAAGATCGTCCTTTTTATTTTCTTGCCTATAAACTTCTATCATGGAACCAGCAGAGTGCCTATTGCAGTATGTAGTGCCTTCGAAAAGGTAGTACGCTAACACAAGTCGCATCATTATCATTTAACCTTTCTTTTGAGAGGTTAATTGAATCATTTTTCCTCTTTGATTAGTTTTAGGGATCGCCAAATCCATAGCTTATATATGGTTTCCATTTACCCACCCTTTAACGCCTACCATAAAATATTGGTGGAGAAAATAGCATTTTGATTTCATTTAGTGTCATGGGCTGGATTTCGGATGATGGGCGGAGAGAAATGAGATAATGAATGGAGATGGGGAGGGGGATCGGGATGGGAAGAGGAAGGGGGAGCCGGGGGTGTGGGGCGATAGTGAAACTAGCACGGCGATGGAAAGAACATATATGAAGCTAATAGGAATATTTATATTATTTGTTATACAGTAATCCTCCTTGCTTCACTTAGCCTGTTTATTATCGGTGGAATAAAAACCAAAAAAAAAAAATAAGGATTGAGTCCCAGGGCACCGTAAAATGCCTGTCTTTATCTGGGAGGGGTTGGGTGGGTGGGTGGATGGGCGAGCAAGTGAGAGGCTGAGAGAGTTAAAGGATAAGGGTGTCCCTCTTTTGTGGGGGTGGGGGGAGTGAGGAGTGGTAGGCTGGCAATAAAACGGACGCATGATAGAGCTCAGATATAAAAATTACGGGTCGGTTTTCCCTCCATAGAAGTTTTTATCGGGTCAATCTGACTACCATTGTGAAGACTCAATGGTCTATGTTCGTCCCCTTCAGTCACAGTCAACCTACGACCTTCCCGGTGATGACACCCAAACGGCACCCGAGGGCCACGCTAACCGCATCTTTATGGGCGACGTCCATAGAGGCCATTCCTTCCTTCCAGGGCTCGGTGACGAGAATTCGAGGCGCTCCCGTTCTTAGGATGCGACGCCCTAAGGGTCGTTTTTGGCGCTGTCGGATGCTGCTGCGTCTGCTGCACACCGCGACGACGACGACGACGACGACGATTCACCTTCGCTTCGCGAGAGACTCATCAGCGAGGAGGCGATTTGATTCCGTGCATTTATTTGCTGCTTCATGCTGCGAGCTTCTCTCGCTTTCATGATGCTTTGCTCCTCTGTCTACTCGGATATAACTTGTCATTTAGACACGCTGCCGCCAAATGGCGCCGTAATGATTATTTTTGAATATTGTAAACATTTGCGCTCCCCCCCCTTTTTTTTTCCTAAGCCCGACGGTTTTTTCTATCGTATTTTTCCCCTCAATTAGTATTTCAGTCTGATTGGTCTGAACGTATTTAATTGGCATCGATAATATTGTTGTTGCAGATTCTGCGTGTCGAGTGCAACCTGTCATTAATGTATGACTTGTGTAGTTTAGAAAATATAGTTCTGACTGTATACGTTGCAAATCATGTTTTATGACACGTATTTCTATCGTTAGTACTCATTTTAAGGTAATTTGAATTTCAAAGTCTGTGCGTTCGCTATAGCATCGGATTACTGAGAAGGAGAAACAGAGATTTCGTATTTTTTCCTATTCTTTGAGAGAGAGAGAGAGAGAGAGAGAGAGAGAGAGAGAGAGGTAAAATTGCAACCTATAAATTTTTCCCTCAATGAGGCGTGCTAACATAACTTCCGGTTCCGATGCTTGAGATCTAAGGTTGATGGAGCAAACAATTATAGCTCTTATGCTCATATACACAGCCCACTTTTTTCCCTTGATATTTCTATCTCAGGCGGAAGGGCAGAGGAGAGCACTGCACTCTGATCCTTGCGTGTCCCTTTCACAGAGCCGATAATACGCGAGGATTCATTTAGAGGGAGCGCGCCTGACCTAACCCTAAGAACAGCAAGTCAAAATCACTCCTAATGAATGTGACTTTAAGGATGGAAATAGCTGTCTTGTTTTTTCTTTTCTTTCCTTCTGTAGGAAGAGGGGGGCGAGGAGGAAGAGGAGGAGGAAGGGCTTTCAAAAGAGCACCTTAACCTGTAGGAAGAGGGTTTTGGGTCTGAAACCCTTAAACTTACGGGGAAGCCCTTTTCGGTGTGTATGGGAGGGTAATAAGGGCCCGCTATGGATGCTGCTGGGAAGTGGGTGGGGGTGGGGGCTGGTGGGCGAAGGTTAGGGGGAAAAATAGGTGGAGGGGCGGATGAAGGATCTATTGGATTTTCTATTGTTACTAAAAGATCAAAATGCTAAGGAAGATCAAATGGCCACTTACTTTTAGTTTTCACTCCCGAGGAAGGTCTTCAAGAGGCGTGAATGATCCCTCCATTTAAATGTGGCTCTCTCTCTCTCTCTCTCTCTCTCTCTCGTGTTTGTCACGATTAGGTAATGGGTGTAGATCATGCTCTGTGGATTTTCGTGATTACTTGAAAAGCGGAGTTCTTTTGAAAAGTGAGGTTGCTGTCACGTCATTTGAAAGATCCCTTACGGTGAAAAAGTCTTGGTTTTGTTTCCCTTATTTTGTACTTGGTTCGACCTCATGAAATGATCAAAGTATGGAGGGCTTTGACATACATTTTCAAGGTTGCAGATCTTATATAAATATGTCATTTTTTCTTCAGATGAAATATTTTGTTTTATAACTTACGCACAATCCTTGTATAATTCAGAAGTTAAATGATTTTAGCCGGGAAATGAAGGAACGATTTCGAAACCTATCCGGCGTGAAAAAGGTTAGACTACGCATTCACTTGCAAAATCAAGGATATTTTATTGTGCAGTACAGCAGGCTCATGATTTTTCGACGCTTAACTTTCCAGACAAACCGAAGGTTTATTTCGTTTTGATGCTTGCCAATTGTTTTCAAGGGGAAAATACGGAAATATGACTTTCTTCTGTTTTACATAGAACCTGACCCTCAACAATGGTTTCAGTGTCAAATGAGTGGCCTCATATGGTGTGGAATGGATTAAAACAATAAAGCAGCTGTTTTCCTTTAGAGAAACTGATATCAGTATGTTAGGTTCAGGCATAAAGAGAAAGAATTTAAGATCAAATTGTGGCTGCATTTTACTAAAAAAAAAAAAAAAAAAAAAAAAAGTTGCTGTTCGGTTGTTTGTTAAAAATCTCAAAATGAAGACTTTTTGAATACCATCGTTATTTTTTCATTTGCTTTATTTGATTATATACTACATGCTTTTAGGATAAATGAGCCGTTGTAACGTAAAGAAATATAATTGCCTTATTTAGTTTTATGGGACATGCTTTTATGATAAATGATACAAAAAACAGTTGCAATTCGTATGTCATAAATATTTAAGATCAATAATGTGAAAGTCTGTCTCATTAGGGAGTTGGGTGGCGCTTCTGCGTCTCTGTGAGCATAGAACACGTTCATCGCACCTTCAAATTCATTACTTATTTTTGTAGTCGCTTGCTCCTGGTCATTTTGTGGATGTCTCCATTTTCCTGGCGTGTTCCGCAAATTGCACGGCACTATTCAAGGCGCTCTGTGTACCTGAGTGCTATTCAAGCTATGCGTGTTGTCCGCTTGATATTTCGTAGAATTTCTTACTCTGGATCGTCCGCCAAACATTGCCAGTCCTTTCGCTTTCTTAGATACAGTCCATATTCTGTGGTGGGTAAAAAACGGGACGGACAAGCACGTGGTCAAGTAATCTCGCATTAAGTCTTGTCGTGTAATTAAGTCAGGTGTTTCTTTACAAAAAGAAATCAGTATTAGTTTTTTTTCTCTTTTTGGATAACATGATTTCTCAGTCTTACGCCATCAAAATCTGAATTGAAAACTTTTCGATCTGGATATGGTCGCCATTTTGTGATATGAGGATTTTCTTTGTGATACTGACAGACTGACAATTTATTGTCAATAATTTGTGACTGTTGCCTTGTTTGTTGGAGAACATTTATTCATTCCACTGTATGCATATTTTCGCAAACTAAAGCAGTTGTTAATTTTAAGTGGATTTCACAATTGAAGTAAATCTGGTTAGTACTGAAGCATCGTAGTGGCTAAATACGAAAGGAATTAATGCAAAATTGAACCATAGTGGAACGCGAGTTACCTGTACCCAGTTGAAAAACCAGTAGCGTGTAATGTCTGGACATTGCCGAGTATTTATTTTAAACGAAAGCTAAGAAAGCATTTAGGAAAGTTGAGTTTTGCAGCCTCCACGAGAAGATTCATAATGTTTAAATACGTTCTGAGAAATGCTGACACCGCGTTAACTAGAAGGAAATGGCCACATTACAAGAAAGGAACTGAGGCGGTATACATGCTGTGTTCCTTGTATCCTATTTCCATCTCCTTTTATCGCTAAAAGTTCTAGATTGTACGTGACTCGCCTGTCGATATTGCTACGGAAAACGAAAGAGGTGACCGAATGAGGGCACAAAATGTCTGCTGTTTGTCATGAAATAAAGTGTAGATTATAGACTGCGCTTTATCGCGGTTCCTACCTTGCAAAACAAGAGCATCATGGCAGTTGCTGTTCACAGCAAATTGTAACTGGTAGTAGCATCCATGTTGGAGTGGATATACACTAGAATGAATGTCTTTTACTGTAATACAACAGTATAATATGAAGATAAAAGGCCCATAAAACACTATCTGAACGTTGCAACCATATATTTCGAGCACTTCCATTTGTACTCCTGATCAGGAGCACATAAGGAAGTGCTCGAAATGTATGGTTGCAGCGTTTAAATAGTGTTTTATGGGCCTTTTATCTTCATACACTAGTCATTTCTTGGCATTTTCTGTCGTGAGGACAAGACTTATTGAAAAGTCAAAATGTGTGTCATCATATCAGGTTAGGTACTGAGATTTGTAACTTTTAAGAAGGTCGAAACCAGAACAGGGAGACATAAACTTGTAATCTTTGAGCTTCAATAATTCTGTACCAGGTTAGAACGTTGTAGCACTGACATTCATTACCTTTCCTATGTCATCTCTGATTCTGAAGTGACGTCCAGTGTTCACAGCAATATATGCCATCGGATTATTACCCGGAGGTCGTATGCCAATATATCGTATTCCTTTTCTTTTGTTTATTGTACGTAACGCATTACCACGGCGACTAGTGGAAACAAATTTCCCGAAAGAATAAACTCACGTCAGCATGGGGGAATAGGCATGGCGGCGAAAGGAAAAGACAGAGTTTTCAAATAAGCTCTGGGAGCTTTGCAATTTATGTTGTGAACGACCTTTGGCCTGGGGAGGGGGAGGGGGAGGGGGAAGGGGAGAGGGTTGGGCTGCATGATGGAGGAGGGTGTAGATTGTAGTGGAGGGGGTGGTGTTGTGAAAGGGAGACGGTAGGAGAAGGGGAGATTTTGGTTGGGTTGGGGGGAGGAAGTGAGTGTATCAGCACCGCAAAGCTTTTCGTCTTTTGAGTCCTGTATATGTGTATTTAGAGAATGAACAAATAATAAAATAAAAAAGGAAAAAGAAAAATCCCTCTTGGGTTGGCCGCTCGGGAGACTTATCCTTCGAGTAAGAGAGAGAAAGAGAGAGAGGAAAAAAAGAAGAAAATTCAATCTATACGAAATAGAAACGTCGTATTAATTTCCTCTGTTGGAAATTTAAGGAGGGAATATTTTGTAAATCCAATAGAAGTTTTATGGACGCGTTTAGTTATTCTCAAATGGTTTTCACACGGGATAAGGAAGGAGACTGCTGTGGGCCTCTCTCTCTCTCTCTCTCTCTCTCTCTCTCTCTCTCTCTCTCTCTCTCTCTGTATTGTTTATCGCATTGCTGTTGCGGGCGCTATTGCTGGTATTGCTGTCTTTGTTGCTGTTGCTACTGTTTGTTTTCCCGGGGTGAGGTCAGGTGAACGAAGAAGTTTTTTCCCCTCTTTTTTTCAGAGAACTCGATATTGGTTTGTTTTACATTGTGTGTGTGTGTGTGTGTGTGTGTATCTGTGTCCGGGAGTGGAGGGGGGCAAATTTGCTGGACATGAAATGTGTGTGTTGCGTGCGCCTTTCTCTTTGTTTTTAAAAAGAGAAAGAGGATTATTATTATTATTATTATTATTATTATTATTAATTATTATTATTATTCCTTCAAAAATCATGGCAACATTCACATCAATATTATGTACACCATATTTATGAAATATAAAGTATATTAAGGGGTTTTGAGATATTAATTATGATGACCGGTGACAAAGAAATAAAGAATCGTTTTTCCTTACTAATAATAGTAATATACTACTTGTTGCGACATACGCATTGTCCCCTGTGTGCTTTTTTTTTTTTATTGAGCCGCGTAACTATTTCCTAATTGAAATTCTGGGGCTTGTAACATTTCATTGGGTGTGTCCTTTGGGGTTGTCCAGTAACTTTTGCCTTTCATTTTTGTTGTTTCGTCAAATTTGGTCATATCATTCCTCTCTCTCTCTCTCTCTTTTTTATCTTTTTATATATATATATATATATATATATATATATATATATATATAGTAATATATATAATATATATATATATATTATATATATATATATATATTTAGATATTTATAGGTATCGATTATTTCATTCCTTTTATATTCTCGACCGATGCTGTGTGCACCGTTAATGTATTATGACATCACCGTTTAATACTACGTTGTAATTTCAGTCAAGTTAAATTGATAGATTTTTGGGCTAGTTTCTGATCGTATAATTATTGGCTGTAAT
>NC_087202.1:120072596-120077596 GCF_015104395.2 Macrobrachium nipponense
TTGGCTTTTGCCTTTATACAGGGTGATCAAAATGTCCCTGTGCACCCCATGTTTTATACGACACATGAGGGGCAGCATAAGCCTTCATTATGATCTGTTTTATTATTTTGCTGACTGATCCTTCATAAAAACATTATATTGATAAATTACATTTTATCTTATCTATCTATCTATCTATATCTATATATATAATAATATATATATATATAATATATATATAATATATATATAATATATATTTATATATATATATATATATATATATATATATATATATATATATATATATATATATATATCTTAAAAGAAAAAGCAAGTGTGGCGATGAATTGTTAGATCTCGGCTTTCTCCGCTTAGTGACAAGAGGGCTTAGCGACAGTTACCTGATTCCTCGAAGGGTGCTGAATTGAAAGAACAGTCTGAATTGGTGACCTTGCAATGTGAGGCTGATAACCTCTTAGAGCTTGGGTGTGGCTCTCAGTTGCTTTGCCATTTCAAAAGGTGTGACCATATGTGTGTGTGTAATGTATGGGACCCAAAGCCCGCCTGAGGTCCTAGAGAAGGGGACACTCTCTGTTTGTCGGTGTTAAGATATAGAACACTTTTGGAGGAGGTCTTGAGGACACCCATCGTAAAGGTATTGTAACTTACAAGACTTTGGAAAAGTTACCCTTTGAAAAGAGAGAGAAATATAGTGTGTACACATTTATTTAACGTTTCTTTACATGTTGGGGAATATAACAAATGTGTCCCTTTATTGCAAATGGGTTCATGGCATTATACAAGAGAATGGGTTCTCTAAAAAGACTCGACTATTTAAATGTATAACAAAACAGACTGTTAGTTTAAGGGGTGATTACTTAATCTAATGCAGGAGAGTAGAATGACAGTTTACGGTCTTTTAAGGGTCAGGCTTAGTTCTTTTATTTACGTAATTTTTAATCATTTTGTTCGATATCATGTTTAGCTTTGGGAAATAAAAAGTATATTTTTGTATCGACGAGGATTCATTAGCCCAGTTTATAGTTTGATTCCATTTGCAGAGGGATAAAACGAAACTAAAGGTTGCTTGCTTGTTTATTGTAATTTAAACTAATGCCGTAAGGTCGAATAGACTCGGCAATATATATATATATATATATATATATATATATATATATATATATATATATATATATATATATATATATATATATTATACACACATATATATATATATATATATATATGATATATATATATATATCACACACATATATATATATATATATATATATATTATATATATATATATATATATATTCATTCGTCGTGGTAATGTCATCATCACCTCCAACGCCGTTCAGCTTAAAGGTCCCCCGTGAAATTCAGCCCCCACATCATTCCGTCTCTTCAACCTCCGCAGATATCTTGTCATGTGCAGCCTCCCTTGTCACAGTTCTCATTGAAGTAGGCCTGGGTCTTCCAACTCTTCTGGTGCTCAGAGAAACCCAGGTGACAATATTATGTTCTATTCTCTCGGGAGTTGTGCTAAAGACATGTCTGAGCCATCTCCATCTCCCTTTCATCATTGTTTCATCTTGGAATGAAACTTACGTAATTTCCCTTAAAGTACAATTTTTAACGCTCCTCTGCTATGGCACTTGTCATTTTCCATCAAAACTTGATTTATTAAATGGTCAAGTACTTGCAGATGCATCTTTTCTTACCATGATTCTTTTCCGCATAAGAATACAAATCATACTTGACTGATATGCTGTCCTACTTTTGTATCAAGTTTTAGTTGGTTTGATTTCCAATTCGTATTTAGCCTGCCCATAGTTTGGTTTGTCTTTTTTTTATCTCTCTCTCTCTCTCTCTCTCTCTCTCTCTCCTCTCTCTCTCTCGTCTCTCTCTCTCTCTCTCTCTCTTTCTCTCTCTCTCTGATTACCTTTGTATTATTATTTTTGTTTTGCAGTTTTTCTTAAACGATTTTTGTAAATTTTGTGATGTTTTACTAATTATAAGATCATCGTCTGGGCATTCTGAGTCTCGCAACTTTCGATTTTTACCCAAATCTAAGTCTTTCTTTTTCATGAGTTGCGTCCCGTTATCACAGCAAAATCACATAAGAGGTGGTGGTGGTAATGTTAATATTTTATTTATCATATTATATGATTTCACACTACACACACACACACACACACATATATATATATATATATATATATATATATATATATATATATAATATACATATATATATATATATATATATATATAGATATATATATATGTGTGTGTGTGTGTGTGGTGTGTGTGTATAAAATATATATGTACGTATGTGCACATTTATATGTATATATATGTTTACGTATAAGATATATAAGTAAGTACACACATATATATATATCTGATATATATATATATATATATATATATATATATATATATATATATATATATGTGCTATATATATATATATATATATATATATATATATATATATATATATATACACACACATACATATACTCATATAGTATCTAACATCAATATACGTTATTTGCTTCTGAAAACACCTCCTGAGATCCATCAAATATAACAGGTAAATCTTTATACATACAGATCTACATGGACCAATTATATGAATGATGGAAATCATAATAATAAAAATAATCCAAAAGCTAATGATAATAAAAGTGTAAAATTACGCGTTCAGTAGTTTTCCAGCTATCTTCACAAAAAAATAAACAGTGTAACTGTTTCTTAATTTTTAAACAAAATGGTTTATCATGTGAAGTTGCGTCTTAAAATATAGCCCTTTCAGTAGCTTAATATACTAAGCCGTAGGAAGTGCTTCATCTCAAGACACGCAATGGTGCTTAAAAACATACATTTGGGGAAAGAACCTGGTGAATAGCTCTTTCAACATCAGTTGCAATGAGCATCTACATATATATATAGTATATATATATATAGTATATATATATATATATATATATATATATATATATATATACTGTGTGTGTAATATCTACTCGTCACTTTTTATCAGATACATATGTAATTGTAATAGCCACAATTCAAGAAGTTAAGAGTGCCTTGTCACTATTACGTTACATGTAGTATATCTATAGAGACCTCCTGACGTTCTGTGGGGCCCGTTGGAGATCATGAAGAGCATTTGAACTGAACAAGATGCGAATGACGGTAGAGGGTAACGAGATGTCACTGACCCCTTTTGGCGTTACGCCGCCCCCTCCCTCCGCCCTTCTCTTCGGGTACGGCTGCTGCTGCTGCGTGACTGTGTCCATGATCCCCATGTGGTGTCGTGTCGGTGGTCGTGTCCTTTGGGGTGTGGGGTTGGGGGTGGGGTGGGTTGGGAATGACCTGGTGAAGAGGATGACGTTGCTTAATAACGTTTTGTTGTGCTGTACCACCTTTCATTTCCTCCCTTCTCTCTCTCTCTTTCTCTCCCTAGTTTCTCCCTTCCCTCTTCTCCTCTCCCTCTTCTCCCCCTTTCCCTCCCGTCGTCTTTCTCCATCACCCCTCCTTCCTTCCCTTCCTCTTCTTCCCTCCTTCCTTCCCTTCCTCTTCTTCCCTCCTTCCCTTCTTCTTCCCTCCTCTTCTTCCCTCCTTCCTTCCCTCCCTCTTCTTCCCTCCTTCCTTCCCTCCCTCCTTCCCTCCCTCTTCTTCCGCCTCTTCCTGTTCCTCTGCGGCAATTCAACAGGTAGCCGGTCGAAGGGAAAAACATGATCAAGGCAATGGAGGAATCAAAAATGCCAAACACCAAACAGATTAATGGATAATTTGAAAGGCAGACTTCTTGACGCATGTCGGTATCCTGTTGACACTTGAAGTTACTACCCCCTAACAAATGGAATTACGGGCACTTTCTCTTACGCGCTCGCGCGCGCGCGCGCACACACACACACACACACAGATGTACTAGTATTCTTATAGAATGTGAATTCTACAGCTTCATTTGATTGGTTCGAGGAATTTTTGCGACCATAAAAACATTTAATTTTTCCCAGGTGGACTGTTCGATGGATGTTTAAACTAAGTGAACTTTTAGTCTGAAAAGTTACATTTTCAAGGAATTTTCTCAAATAAAAAAGAAGTTCGTCAAAGAACGTTCAGCTTCCTTTTGGAGAAGGGGAAAAGATGTTAAAGATTCAACATATTTTTTTATAAAGAGTTGTAAATCGAGGGCAAAGGACCAGCTCAGCACCCCCCCAACCCACACACACACTACAAAACACGCATTATAGATTGGGGTCCTTTTTCCCCATTAATGCTGTTTAGGTATTAGGAGTCAGTTTGATTGTCGGGAGCCAGACTATGTGCTGTCAGGTGGGGAAGAGCCGATACATGATATGTCCAGAACAAACGGAAATGTATTTTCATAGGCGGTGTCCTATAGAAAATAGTCGAGTGAAATATGATTAATTTTTAGGATGCTTTCTATCAAAGAGGTGATTTTGTAAGCATTGATACACCTGATACTCGATGCCCCTTCACCCCCACCCCCCTCCTCTCCTCCCCCTCCCCATAAAACGCATATTTAGACACAGCACAATGTAAAATATGTATTCCCAATATATTATATAGAGGGGAAAAAACCAGTGATCATTTGTCAATCCCATTGAATGCCGAAAGCTGCGACCAAGGTACCTTTTTTATACCATATTTTGAAAATTTCAATAGGTATGAAAATATTTCAATGTTGAATGGAAGCTTCTTTTTTCCCCTCTGTGATTGTATTTATTATATAAAGAGTTCTGAAAAAATATATTTGTTAAACTATTTTTTGTGAATTAAGCTAGTGTCTTTTTTTAGCATTTTTGTTTCTTTTTTTTCTTTCTTTTTTTAATATTCATCGTTTCAGTCACACACACTGTTTTTCATCGCTTTATTCGGATTGAAATAGCGATGTAGCGATAAGAATTTCCACCGGACCGAATGGAATGAATTTGAATAGAATGAAAGATGTCATGCCCAAACGAGTAACTGTG
>NC_087202.1:120082596-120087596 GCF_015104395.2 Macrobrachium nipponense
AAGATTTTTTGTACTGGCATGTACATATTCGTGCCATAATTCTGAACTTGCATATTTAAAAATGCAAAAGATTTCTGAACATACAGATTTGCTTTGGAAAGGGAGACCGAGGCTCTGAGTCGAACGTTCATCTGATATGTTAATCAGACGTTCGTGTGAATATGTCCATGGTTAACAGGTTAGGCATAACCCATGAAATGAAGTAGATAGCAGCGATCCATTTTAAACTCAGAGAATGAATTTTTCAAGCCAGTCGGTGGAGGAGCGTTCAAAAAATGCAAGGTAAATCTGGCTCACTTTTGACCTTCGCACTTTTTTTAACCTTATTTTCCCTAGAGCAGATTACTATGCTACATTGATTTTAAACCGAAGAATTTGTTTCGGAGTCATAGAAATGATAAATGTAGTGATACATATGTTGCGCCTTTTGTTACCAGTTGTTTCAGGTACCAGTAAATATAGTGTGTTAGCCATCATGGTGGTGTCATTAATAACTGTCATTAATGCTGAATCGTTTTGTTCTAATATATTTTTCTTTCTTTTCACAGGTAACGCATTGTTTACACGTGGCGGTAGATGTGACTCTTACTAAATTGATAAGAACTGATAAGTATGCCTTCTGTTTACCTGGGAGTATCTTTTTGTTGAGGTCAATTTTTGTCACTGAGTTTTAAGTTTGTTCCACTGAGACAAAGACAAGCCTTGCCTTCAAACACAAGCAGAATCTTGATACACAAACACAGCCCAGGCTGTGTGACTTTAAATTTATCGCGTCAGAACTTCGCGATTTATCGTTGAATATTTACGTCATCCTTTTTGACCCATTCACTTTTTTTCTCGTGATTTAATACCTTTGCAACTATCACCGTCTGGCCGGACTGTTATTAATTTTGTGGAAATGCCCGGCTTGGAGGCGTTGATGAGATTCTCCCGTGGCTTCGGTGAAAGAAACTTTCTCATATTTGCCATGTTTAGGAAAAACGGCCGACTCATTTTTCCTCATTACTCCCTCAACAATGGACGTTGGAGCCAACAAACACTGGATAAATAATCAGGAATTATTCTCCGAAATTTTCTTTCAATCTTTGAAGAAGTAGTTTGACCTCAGAATACATTTTAGACGCCTTCTTGTTATATATTTTTGGAGCCTCATATTCTTGGATGCATGTTTCGGTGCAGTCCTGTGAAAATGACCCAGATACAAAGTCGAAACTGGTCATGTTTAATACCCATTATTCCATTTTCCTTGTGGTGAAGTGTAACCTATAAATCACGGGTCTTGTGATTATGGTAATATTTATAGTATACATACATACATACGTGTGTGTGTTTGCATATATATGTGTGTGTGTGTGCGTGTGTGTGTGTGTGTATATATACACAAACTATATGTATGTTTATATGTTTACAAACAATCACACACACGTATATATTATATATATATAATTTTAACAAGGCTTAGTAGTCTCTCATATGCTAACATACATAATGTTAGTATGTATATGAATATATCATTGCATAGCCCATAGATCACCTTGAGCATCACCTGTCACATCACTCGGGGGAGTGAGATGCTGCCCTCTTGATAGAGGTTATCGGGTCGTGCTTTAAATGGCTATCGAAAACTCGTTCGAACGGCCAAGGGTCATTGCTTCTTTACAAAACACAAATGAATCGCCTTTCTTCAGAAACGATTGAGGCCGATCTTTAAAATCGTTTCTCGCTCCTCCGTCTTCTTCTTCTTCTTTTAGTGTTCGTCTCCCTCCCCAGCTCCTCCTCCGTCCCTAGCTCTTTTTCTCTTCCTTTCCACCTCCCATTTTCTTATTCTTTTTCGTCTTACCCATAGCCCGTAGGAAGCGCTTAGGGGTTCTGGCGCCTGACCAAATTGCAAACGGAATGCGCCAAACGGCCTTCAGTATCTGCCTGCGGCGGGTGGATATTTGGGGGAGAGAGAGAGAGAGAGAGAGAAGAGAGAGAGAGACTTCAGTTTGATTGAGCTATCACGGAAACTGGCATCAAGAATTCTGGTGTCACCCGTTCTGATTTGATAAATAAATTGTTACGATGGTAGTGTTCATCAGTACCGAGAGAGAGAGAGAGAGAGAGAGAGAGAGAGAGAGAGAGAGAGAGAGAGAGATGAGAGAGAGAGAGAGAGTTCATCAGTTACCGGAGAGAGAGAGAGAGGAAGAGAGAGAAGAGAGAGAGGAGTATCAGTAGAGAGAGAGAGGAAGGGTATCATTAATCCTCCATCATCTCATGACGTATCACTTAATAAGATGAGCTTGCCATGACAGGACAATGACCTTGTAGTTGCGCTGATAAGGAAAACTGTTCTGCCCGACTTACAGTGACTACTAAGCATGAAATTTCAGATAGTATTTTTTTTATATATAGATTATGAAAGAAATGGAATTATAATAGTTTCTTTATTATAATCAAGATTCTTGGAGAGAATGAAATAGTATTTTTTTTAATATAGAATGGGCCTTGCTTTAGTTTTTCTAATTTTTATGGAATATTTGCTTCTGACTATGCTAACCTATATTGCCCTAATGTTATATTGCCGTTCGTCGTGTTCTTTTCTATTAAATCTAACCGTATTCGATCTCCTTTAACTCTTGCGTGGGAAGACGAGATTGGCCTTAAATGTTATGTTGGAATGTTGCTATGCATAAGTTTTGTTTGGAATCATCACACGAATGTGTTGCTGGAGATAGACTGAACAGGTTATTTGGACCACAGTTGTCGCTTTCGCGAATACATTTTTTTCCTGCAAATGGTTTTTTTGGTGATATTTGCTGTACAGGCATATGGAAATTTTAATAAGAGAATTATCATGATTGCAAATGGCCGACTTCAAGAAAAATAACTTCCGTTAAATATAAGAATTTGACATCTGCTATCTGTATGTTGGTCCAGGCAGTAGTTTTTAAGAGAATGATCCCGTTGTTTGAATTCTCTCTCTCTCTCTCTCTCTCTCTCTCTCTCTCTCTCTCTCTCTCTCTCTCTCTCTCTCTCTCTGCGCGCGTGTTTAAACGAGCCATTATAACAGTTCTGAAAGATGACTATACACGTAATGTAGATTCTTGACACATCATTATCTCTCTCTCTCTCTCTCTCTCTCTCTCTCACACACACACAAACACGACGTTTTTCTTTTAACGTTTTAATGTACTTTTGAGTATTGGTAACCTTGGTGGGGGTTCCTTAGGATGTTTTATACTTCCATACCTCTTGCGTGTATTAAGAGCAGTTGGCTTTTATGATGGTTTTCCGGCTTTCTCCACCACTAGGGTTTTCTTGCATTAAGAGACTCCTTAATTAGGGAGTCGTTTTTGTTTACAAAGCTGTGTATGTAAGGTCTGTTTACTTTACGTGCCCGAAGGCTGAACGGAAACTGAGAACATCTAAATGATCATTCTAGGCCACGAGAACTGTAAGGAACACAGATGCAAGTTGAGCCAACAAGAAAAGTATAGAGATGTTATGAGTCCGATTTGTATTTCAGAAATTTCACGTCGATAAATAAAAAGGAAGTAGGGGCTGCAACATTATAAAAAAGAAAGTCACTTTTTAAGTATAATGGTTTGGTGGTTACAGCAGGGTTTGGGTTATATAGGAATAGGTTGGAGATGAAGGGGCTCTGTAGAGGGGTAGGTACGTGTGGAGTGGGTGGGGGTGGAGGGAAGGGAAGGGAAGGGGCATAGCATTCATCGTTGTACATTTGGTGTGGTGGACTACAGCCACGACATGGAAGCTGGTATTAAAGAGAACTACGATCGCACCTCTGAAATAGAACCCTAATATACTTGTTTCCGGAACTCACAATGGGGCCAGTGAAATATAGCGGCAGCCCAGCTGAAAGGTCTAAGTGATACTCTGGGTGATGGAGAGAGAGAGAGAGAGAGAGAGAGAGAGAGGAGAGAGAGAGAGAGATAATAGTAGTATCACTAGTAGCAGTTTAATAGTAAAAGGGGAAAAAATGGGTTGGCGTTGAGTATAGTTGTTAGAAGGAAATCTTATAACGTTTGAGCAGGATAAAAAGTTAGAGGGAGCCCTTTTGACTCCTAATGTGAAAGCGTTTTGGTTATATGTAGGATTGTCCTTGTTTGTTTGTTATTATATATGTGTGCGTAGTTATGTGTGTGTGCGTATTTTTCTGTATGTATATTTATCTCCTTGAGAATTAAGGTGTTCCCTTAGCACGGGTTACATATAAAAAGTCCGCTTAATATTCTGTTAGCAGAACAATTGAAGAGCACGTGCATGAGTGCGTTGGTATTTTAAAAGGTTTTCATGCAGAAAAAAGTCAAGTAAGTGGGTGAAGGGCAACTCTTCTCTACCATAGAAATTTCGGAAGAAGTTCATAATCCCCGAGACGTTTCTCGTTGCTTAAGGTTCTTTGCAGCCGCCCTGCGACACCTACTTGCAACCCTTTTTTTCCTTTTACTGTACCTCAGTTCATATTCCCTTTTTTCCATCTTACTTTCCACCCATTCCTAACAAGTCTTTCAACATTATTATCAACGTTGAATGTCCTCAAAGGTACCAGCGTTGTGCTTTTGACCGACCTAAATTATTAAGATGTTTGTTGTTTTGTGGTATGGGCCGAGACAGATCACCTTGCCTTCAAAGATAGTTTGAATGTTCTGTAGACGTCTGTGAAATGAAACACCATTTCCTTGTGTTTTGCTAGACTTGCCGAATCCTGGTATCTACTTGTCACAGAATGTCAGTAGTAGGAAGATATTTCTGATAACTACCCAGATTCTGTGATCTTCAAGTCGAAACCATTCTGTATTATTTTGTACTGGCAACAATGAAGGTTAACGCCTCACAAAGAAACCTGGTCATTGGGGTACTATGTGTTTATGCAAATGTGAGGATTACTTCCAAGACTGTTGGACCTTTGGATGTGATATAGTAATTATTAAAGTTGGCGTACAAATATATATATATATATATATATATATATATATATATATATATATATATATATA
>NC_087202.1:120095096-120132596 GCF_015104395.2 Macrobrachium nipponense
AATATTTTCATTTGATTCATGGGTGATTGCCATCCACAGTACGTAGTTGGAAGCGTGCTTGGAGGTCATGTCCTTCGTGCATCGCTTTTAAAAGATTCATGACGATGCGCCCTCCTCTCCTTCTCCTCTAGTAGTAATATGGCGTCTTAATATGTCCGTCCAACAAATGTATATCGGTCTCATTAATTTCTCGCTTACTGTTCATAGGAACATTTGTAACGCAAAGGATTCTGTAGTTTAGACGAAAATACTCGAGTATGCTCTAAATTATTGACGCACGTTAAAGTCACTCCACTAAGTCAAATGGAATGTATGGGAAATTGTGGGGTCAGCGAATGCCGGAGAAAAAAGTAACGATAAATATTGGGAAGGAATCGACTGGGTTAAAGTGGCCTCGCCAGACATAATGAAAATTTCAAGCCTTCCGTGTTTGACTTTTGTTCCCAAACATGTAAATAAATAATGGGGTTAAATAGGCTAATCTGTTCTTCTTTTCTTGGACGGGGTCATTTTTATGCTGATGATGCCAGTGTGCGTGAACCGATTATTATTTTTTTTTTCTCTCTCTGAAGTGGTGTGATAGTTTTATCTGCATCTCGAATGTAAGGCAGTTTTATTAGGTTTTCGGATATATATACTATCTATCTATCTATCTATCTATATATATATTATTATATAGTATATATATATATAATTTGTGTGTTTGTGTAAATTGCTTATATATTTAGTTTATGCCTAAGAGGTAAATACCATATCCTATTGTGTTTTTATTTATTTTTTATTTATTTTTAGAAGGGGACTCCAGGGACTGGAAGCATTTAAATTGCTTGAACTGAAGATTGCTTAAGGTGTTTTTTTTTTTTATTTATTTATTTTTTTTAAAGAAAATAGCATATGTTGGAACTAGGTCGTTGCCCTGCGCCGTACGGTTTAAAACAAGCATTCTTTGAAAAGGGAATTTTCATTTTCAAGAAACAGTAACTCTCCGCAAGCATTAGTGGATTAAACCTTTGCATTCCTATTCCACTTTTCAGTGACATTGCTTTTATTCCATCCTTCAGCGCTATGGAAGGCACATTTTCAGTTGCCTGTTTGAAGGTAGCGGAAAAAAAATCTTTCATGATTTTCTTCCGTGAATTATGAAAAGTACCGTAGTGTTAGCGGACGAGTGTTATGTTTTTCACTTTTTTCCCGTGAGGTATTTTTTTTAATCTCTCTCTCAGAGACTGTTAGTTATTTCGTAAAGGTTTTGCTGGCATGTTCTACTTGTCTGTACTTCAAATGGCATGAGGCTGTTTCTTTTAATCATTTAAGATTATACTGTTTGTTATTTTGTATTTTACTAATGTATTATAATAACATTCAAGTCAATAATCGAAAGATTGGTGAATTTTTCCTCACTTTTGTTTCATATAAATCGTTGACATGCTGACTAGTTTATTCATATATACATAACATACATACATACAAAAAACTTTTGAAAGGATGCTGAAACATTTTCGCTTATTGTTTATTTTGTTAGTACTTTTATAGTCCCTCTTTGCTTGTAAGTGTATGAGAAATATTTAGGTTTAAAATTAACAATTGGTGTTATTTTAAATCTCCTGTGGTTGGTGTATTTCACATGTAACCAAGTTTTGGCGTTTGTACATAGGATATACGTATACTGATTTCGATACAGTAATTTCTATCTTGAAGCCCTGTGCTTTAATTATTTTCATCATCTCCCGTTTAATCATAATGCTCTAAGGATAAATTTGATTTAAAGATTGAGTCCTCTCTCTCTCTCTCTCTCTCTCTCTCTCTCTCTCTCTCTCTCTCTCTCTCTCTGTCTTCTATTTTTTCTTTCTCGTTCTATTAAGTTTCAAGAGAAAGAGAGGTCTTCCTGAAGAAGCTCTTTAATATTAACATTGGTGTTGCCAGTAATGAGATGAAACGAGAGATCCATTCAAGATACCTCAATTATCGTAGGGACATGTGACGGGACTCTCCTCTTGGCGTACACAAATCCATCACTCTCTCTCTCTCTCTCTCTCTCTCTCTCTCTCTCTCTCTCTCTCTCTCTCTCTCTCTCTCTCTCTCTCTGCTTATTTTACCTTGCAGCCTTAATAGCGACCCACCCGTTCTACCAATCCAGTACGTCTCTTTATCTTTAGTTTTGTATGAAACTGGCCCAGGTGGCCTTTATTCAACCAGCTCTAACTAGTGTGTATGGTTTTATTGGATTGTTTTATCATACCGGCCACACTGCTTGCATGCATTGGTTATTTATTGATATGACTGTATGTGTGTGTGTGTGTGTCTCAGTCTGTCCGTCTGTCTGTCTCCCTTCTACCTCACCCCCGCCCTTCAACCTTCCCCTCCACCCCTCACCTCTCTTCCCCTCCCCACTGTCTCTGTAACAGCAGTTTCGTGACCGACCTCCCATTGTACCCAAAGGCCAATTATAACCCCCGTTAATATTGAATGCAACCGGGGGGCGGGATCTCAGGCTACCTCCGGCGGACTCCATTTTGTTCTCTCCTCTTTCTCTTGCTGCCAGTCCACATCAGTTTCGATCTTGCTTCTTTTTTTCATCATTCCTATCTACTTATTTCTCCTCCCTCGCTCGTCTCTCATTCTCCCTGTGACATCTTTCTCGCTTTACTCTACAGATCTTTCTCAGTTGAAACTCCGTGACGGGTCTCTTTCTCCTCCTTCCCCTTCTCCATCCTTTGTATATACTTCTTTTCATTTTTTGGGTGTCATCCTGGTCTCTTATTCCCCCCTCCTCTTAATCATGACCCGTCCGTTTCGTAGTGTGCGGCGAATGACTTGCTTTCATACTAAGATTTCAGCGGCTGGTAACATACTGGTTTTGGAATTTCGTCCTTCCGTAAGTTGTCTCTCAACTTAAAAAGGCCTCTGTGGTGAAGGGACTCGGGTTTTACAAGGTTTTGAAAATGGTCTCCAGATTTTAACAGCGTTTTGGGTTTGTGTAAGTGTGAGTTTGAGCGTGTGTTTTATGTCTGTTTTAGTTTTTATTTATCCTACCGCAAAACATTAACAGATAGATTTAAAAAATGGCAACAGGTTATCAGAGCATCATTCAGTTTCAGTATCTTACAGAAACAGAATAAGTGGATTTTGAAATTATAGATAAATTATAATATAAGCGATTATATCATTTGGTGACATAATTGATAGTGATAGTTAATCTGTAACCCATCTTTATGAAAGCCAAGAGAGCAAAAACTTTTTTGTTTTGATAAAACTGCAAGTTGGTATAGATACAAAAGATTGCTCTCTCCTCTCTCGTCTCTTCTCCTTCTCCGCGCTCATCTCCTCTCTTCTCGACTCTCCTCTCTCTCCGCCTCTCAAGTCTCTCTCTCTCTCTCTCTCTCCCTCTCTCTCATGTGAAAAGGAAAGGAAGGTTGTACAGTCACTGATGTCCATCGTGTGGCATTCCAGAAAATACTCATCTGTCAGATGTGTTGACAGTGAAATGATCAGTAAAAAAAAAAAAAAAAACACTGATCTGCAATGTGCGTGGTAATGGCATTGCCTTTATGCGATGGAGGCAATTTGCAATCACTGGTCGTCCACGTTATTGAGCTCAATAGCAAGGCATTCGGGTGTGATGTTTGGTTTCAATCTCTCATTCTTACTGCTTTGATTTTTTTTCTCGATTTTGAGTTATTATTATTTTTTTAAAATAAAAGGTATCGCTTCTTTCTGTATTTCACTTTACCTCCTCTTCCTTCTCCTAATGAGCACCATATTCTTTGGAAGCTTGAATTTTAAGTCAATGGCCGGTGTGGACTTGTTCCGTATGAATTGAGTTCATCTTCTGAATAATAATAAACGCCGTTAATTCTTTGGAAGCTTGAATTTTAAGTTAATGGCCCTTGAGGGTTTGTTCCATATAAATAGGTTTTATTTACTAAATAATATAATAGTAATAATAGATGTCTATGCTTTAGGACGAGTTCTTGTGTGATTGTCATAATTCTTTTACATTTCTTTATTTACTGAACGGTAACCATTGCATTTTTGCATCAGGAAAGTGGCTCTTAGAATTCGACATTTATTATTATTATATTATTATTCACTGATACGCGGACGATTTCTAAGACATTTTCGAGTACCTATCACACAAAGAAAAGTATTCGCTAGGGAGAAAGTTAAATCCAATACATGTATTTCTTTCTTCAGGAAAATGGAAAACAGTCGATTTATCTTGAAGACAAAGGTCACTGCGAGGAAAAGACTTTTTGTGCGGAACGTCGGGGAGCCAGTTTTACTAGTTGGTACTCCAGCGGAGACGCTATAATATGTCTTGCACTATTTATGACGCGCACTGGTTCTTTCTTACCGGGATGTAAGCCTTTAGCCCCGTGGGAAGGATCAGAAGATGGATAATATACAGTGCTCAGACCTTGACGAAGGTGGTGGAACTTTTCTCATCTGCACTGTTTTCTTCTCCGTTGCATTGTGGGATTAATATAATTTATAGAAATATTGACCGCTAAAGAAGGACGCATCATTGATTTTTTTTTCTTTTTTTTAAGAATTTTTTTTATTAGAGTGATTTGGGCACTGTAAAAGTGTTTCATTTTTACCTTTGTGGCTTCTGTAAAATTTTGTTTTTATTATTATTATTATTATTATTATTATTATTATTATTATTATTATTATTATTATTATTATTATTATTATTAATTAATGTCTAGGAATATTACCAACTCGCTACCAAAATTAAGCATGCATTAAGATAAAATCATCGATATAGAGATACAGATTTTACTTGCTTACTGAATGAATGATTTCGCTCATTTAGTAGCTAAGAAGTTCGGTGGGTACATTTGTTTAGGAGTAAAGGTGATATAGAAAGTAAATGAAGTACAGAAGATGTTATAACATCCGGAAGCCCAGTTTTGTTTGTGTGCGGCCGCGCGTGTGCGCTCGCGGCGGCATTTTTGACGGCTAAGATCAATTTTGTAAGAATTGAAATGAACCTGTTTTCTGATTTTTTTTGTAAAATAACAACCACCAAGGGACGTGAATTCATTATAGTTTTTCTGACTTGCAATTTTTCAATTGCAGTGTTATAATATACTTGTATATGATATATCTACGTTTTCCTTTGTCACATTGAACAGTATTTTGTGAAAGCTTGCTTTGCAAGGCACAAATATAACAGTGGGTTCCCTGTGCCATGTTGCGTATTTTTCAACCATTTTTCTTTATTAGCGAAAACAGCGAATTTTTATCAAGGCAAATTAGTATCTTTAAAAAATAAGTGGATGAAACATTGCAAGCTTTCGTATATCATATCCGAAACTGTATTTACTTCGTCTCACTGTAGGCCATTCAGAGTTGGGTTAATTATTGACCCATGACAGCCGCAGATTGCGTTTGGGAGAAATTCATTTGCTGTTTACGAATTCATTTAATTTGGAGAGGGCTGACGGGTCAGATTTGAAGCTATTAAGTAAAATGAACGACGAAAGCATTCAATGTGGGTTTACTCCTCGGGGCAGGAGTATCTCATCGACGCCTGCATAACTTTTTACCCGAATCCCAATAATGGAAGAGAAAGTGCATTATTCAGCGCGCCCCGATTTACTCTTTTGAATGGCTTAAACTTCCCCGTTATGCGACAGCTTGGTAATTTTAGTGATGTATTAAAATTACATATACATACAGTCTCTCTCTCTCTCTCTCTCTCTCTCTCTCTCTCTCTCTCTCTCTCTCTCTCTCTCTCGTTTCAGAAACGTTGTAAATTTAAAATGCCAATAATTTATACCAGTCAACTTAGCAAGTATTTTTTTGTCTGTGTCAATGTTCAACTCTGATAAGATATGGATAGCATTCTATAGTAGATCATTAACAGATTGAATAACGTTTCCAAAAATATATATAATTATATTATACATATATATGTACACACACACATTTATATATATATATATATATATATATATATATATATATATATATATATATATATATATATATATTTATACACATAAACATGTACGTGTGTTTGTGTGTTCTTCCATCCCACCAGATGGTATCGGTTGAAACTATATATATTGTTCAGTCTTTCACTTTTAGAAATTATTTTCCGGTCGATGACCACATTAGCAGCTTGTCCCAGCATATGGCGACGATATTCGTCAATCACCATGCCATGATTCTCTGGGAACAGCTAACATGTACTGGGAACTTCTCATGTACTGTAGTACACTGTACAAAATATCTGAGCGCAAATACGCGTGTGATTCTCGATGCGCATCTGAACGTCCCGTCCTATAGGCAGACTCCCCGCGTCCCCTTCCCCGTCGCACTTGAGTAAGCGTCTGCATTTTTGATAGACTTGGTAACCTAAATATGAATAGGGGGTTATTTATTCGTCGTGGTTGTGAATATCCCCCGCCAGCTTCACGCATCTTGTCACCGTCAATTATATGGTCTCGCTCTCATATATATATATATATATATATATATATATATATATATATATATATATATATATTATTATATATATATATATATATACACACATACATACATATATATACACATATATACCTAGTTTGGGAAAATCGTTGGTTTCGTTTGTTTACGTCTGTGGTCTAGCGTAAACCCTTTTATGTCTATCGGGGTATAGGGCTACTTTTGGCATTGTTCGTCCGTACGAGTTTTGGTGTCGTGATGCCTGTTTCGTACAGAATGCCGAACTAGTTACGTAAGTAGCAGACGGCAGGAACAACATCAGTTTTATTGGCATTTAAGCTTCCCTATTTATATAGTTTGAGAAATCATACTTTCCTTTTCTTATTCTAGCATAAATTTCTAATGCGTTTCGCTCATGATTTTGTTTAAACGTAAATTCTTGTCGACGCTATGGTAATATTTCACTCTATGAAAATGCTACCAAAGTTATGGTGGAGAAAATTCTTTCCCGCTTACCTGTTTATGCATCTGTTCACCCACTTCCATTGCGACAGTACTACCATGAAGTATTTCCGTTGGTTAACTGCGCATGGGCACAATCAGCGGTAGACGTGACGACATATGGCAGAGGAGAGACCACCTGCGGATGGGCTTGGGGTAAGGTGGATGGAATTCCAATGGAACTGCCATTGTGTTTGTGTTCCATTACGTGTGCTATTGTATCTTGCAACTCATTGTTCAGCTCTGAGTACATGCACGGTACGTACAAATTCTCTCTCTCTCTCTCTCTCTCTCTCTCTCTCTCTCTCTCTCTCTCTCTCTCTCTCATAATTTACAGTGATTAATAGGTAAATCGACAACAGAACAGTTTGTGGTATTTTTATTGTATACGTATTTTGTGTATAGGTACACGTTCCCTTAAGGGTCTAATGCTGTTTGATATATTTCTTGTTTTGCAAGAAGCCCCAGAAGGTAAATTCTGTAACCTGGATTATTGTTTCCAGATAGTCTGTGCGTGCCTATTTGTCTTTGTATTTTTACTAAAAATGAAAGTTTAACTTCTTGAAGGACGTGGCTTGTTGGAAGTGACGGAAAATTTGTGTAAATACGTAGAATGCAAGTTTTATGCTCCGAGTATTAAAACAAAAATGTATTTAATCAGAATCTCTGAATTAGGTGCACATTTGAGAAAGGGTCTTCCTGTGAGAATATAAATTTAAGAAAACTTTGCCATTTATTCCGCCGAGTTTCCACTTGGTAGTAGTGGTATCTCACCTTGAAATGTCATTTTGAATGAACAGCAGGTTATGTAGAAGTTTGTTTGCTATTTTTGTGGTTATATGAATTCCGAAAACGTTTGGTTACTCGTTGAGTTATCGATATATATATATATATATATATATATATATATATATATATATATATATATATTGTGTGTGTATATGTGGGTATATATATATATATAATATTATATATAAATATATATATATATAATTTTTATTATATTGATAGATAGATAGATAGATAGATATAGATACATATGTGTGTGTGCACATCTGGAAATCCGTTTGAAAGTGTCGAGTGTAATCTTTTATCTCTTTACATGAGAATTCTTGCCCTTTCCATGCAACGATCAACTTATTTTTATTTTATGTTCCTTCCTGTCTCCTTTTGGTAATGTGTCCTTCCCCAAGAATATTTCCCGTATTCTTTACGCTTCTATGCTGGTCTGTGTAGTCCTGACAACATAACGAAATTACGTCCCTGAAGCCAGCCTTCGAGGCTGTAATTAAATGCAGTGAATATGCAAAAGACGCGGCACGAACCCATGAGAAGGTCTTGCTGAAGAAGTGGGTGCGTCTGTTGTCTGTGCTACTGCTGCCGCTGCGGTTTCTTTTAGAGAGAGAGAGAGAGAGAGAGAGAGAGAGAGAGAGAGAGAGAGAGAGAGAGAGAGAGAGGCCTCCCCTATGTGATGGAGACGGTATTTGCAATCATGATAGAGGACATTGATGTCATATCTGACTGTGGGATTTGAAACGAAGGTGCCAAACATTTTTGCGGCCTAGACTAGGGACGCCGAACTTTAACGAATAGTGTTGCTTCGTATCCCATCATGAACCGCATCCGGAAACCCGTCAATTAGATTTTTAATGTCTTCATTGGTTGATTAGTTATATTTAAAATTCAAGAGGGGTTGCGGTGACGAAAGGGAGGAGGTTGCTACCGACAGTGGCGAATTGAGAAGCTCCAGCAAGACCGGTATGATTGTGTTTAGTTAAGATTAGGGTACGATTATATTGGAATGAGCGGGCTAAGTTTTTTGTTTGTATATGAAACCTGGTTACTTGTTGTCTTTTAGATTTCCGTATTGCTCTCTCTCTCTCTCTCTCTCTCTCTCTCTCTCTCTCTCTCTCTCTCTCTCTCTCTAATAGGCAGGACATGCCACTGTAAAATCTGTTAACAAGCGAATCAGGTTTTGTTTCGTACCCCAACGAGCGAGAGGCCAAAAGAAACTCAAAACAGTAAAATCCTGGATGGCTTGAAGATCAGTTTCACTAGGCATACACATTCCCTATCCTTTAGGCACCTAAACCCCAGTGAATCCTCGGTCACTATAAAATTGACGGAAAATGGAAACACCCGAAGATTTTAGCATCGCGATAATAATAGGCATATGGAGTTTTCGAGGAAAGAGGCCGATCCCAAGAAACAAATGAGATACCGACGATCGATAAGATGCGCATCCATTTTTAATTTTATATATTGCTCTAGCCACTGCATAAACCTAGAGCATCGCAGATTCTTGGTGGGAGTAACTTTTCGTCTCAAGGGTCATCAGACGCTCGAAGTCGTTTCAAGGGTTAAGGAAACCAAACAAGAGTGACCATATAATTGTTGAATCTGTTTTAATGAAGGTGAATACGTCTTAACCTCTTCGCTTTCCCCGAACCATTTTCCCGATCGTGCTTGTGATCCAGAAGCCTTTTCTTATATGAATGGGCCCCTGGTTAATTATTAATAGCAAAATTGTTCGGAATGGGCGGAGGCACACACGCTTTTCTGTTCTTCCTTTGCTCATTTATCTGGGCCGTTCTCATCACCATTACTCCTGATTTTACAGTTTTTTGTAGCACTTCATTTGCAAAAATCCTAAAATCCTTCTATATATATATAATATATAATATATTACATATAATATTATTATATAAATATTATATATAATATATATATATAGTATATACCAGTTGTTTTGAAATTAGAGCCCCCCCCTCCACAGAACAAATGGAAAGTTATGAAGTTTTCTGCTATTGCCAGTCTCCAAGCATATTATCTTAAGTTTCTATTAAGCTATTTTTTAATTTTACATTTCATGTATTTTGAGACTGAGTGGCGGAGTTAGATACCAGCCATGGCTAATGACTCGGAGGAAATCAGATGGATTGATCGAATCCGGGCTATAACCTTCATAGAGGCCAGAGATGCTGGTGCATCCTTCATTTCATGTTCCTGGATAGCTAAATACATTAAAAGAGATTAATCCTTTGTTATAAGAAACTGGAACAAAAATGCATATGACTGTCATCGAAAAGAGTGAGAATCTTGGAAGGCCTGAAGTCCTTTCTCAGGAGTCAAAAGACATCATAGCTGAGTCAGTGGGTAGACCCAGAAAGTCTTTACGTAAATTGGTGCTTGAACTAGAAACAAAAAGGGGAGTGAAGAGAAATTATAGTGCTGTATATCGCGAGTTGAAAAAATCTGGTATCAAGCCATTTCATGTTATCAGCAAACCCAACATCACTCAGCAACAGAGAGAATACCGTGCATGCTTTTGTGGTTCATTTCTTAAAGATTGGGATGAAGCTGACTTTCTCAATGTTGCCGCATCAGATGAATTCTTCATTTACAGTCAGGAAGCCAATCATAAAAATGACATCTTTGGGCTGCAAAGTTGGATGATATCAGCGATGACGTGCACTGTCACCAAGTTGTGAAATTTCCTGAATGTTTGGGAATTTTCTCTGTTTCACAGCCAAACGGTTAATGTGGATCATCAAAGAAAAAGGACAATCATGGAATGGTGAATACTTCAGAGAAACAGTGCTTACTGGTGGAGTATTTACTTTCCTCAAAGATCCTGAAAATGTTTATCTGTTGAAGAAGTCAAATTTTTGCATGATAAGGCACCATGTTTCAAGGCTCTTCAGACACAGGAGCTGCTTCGAAACAGTGGTATTGATTTCTTCTAGTCAAGTGAATTTCCAGGTAGCTACTTGATGTGTGTGAAAACATTGGTAGTATCTTAAAGGCTCATGTTGAAGTGCGCACAGTGAACTATGATGGTATACCAAGCCTGGACGACCTTCAAAGAGAGGTGACCGAAGTGATCAAGGAAATGGAGTTTAGAGTTTCAGCTTTTTTGCGATTTGCTGAAATCATACCCCTTAAGAGTGCAAGTTGTGGTACAGGCAGATAGAGGTCACACAAAATATTAAATACTCAGAGAGAAACTTAAATAAATACCTGTTCTGAATTACTTTTGTTTTTGTCTATATCAATTTCAGTTTATGCGGGCCCTCTAACTTTCAATTTTCAATATATATATATATATATATATATATATATATATAATATACTAATATCATATATATATATTATATATCAATTATACTGTATTTATAGACTCACATTTTAAGATCTACTTCATGATTAATTTGTTATGAGTAGTATATTTATCTAAACCGAAAGCAGCACCAGAATAAGAATTTTGTGCCAGATATTTTTTTATGAAAATTTTATCAAAATATTTGAAGAGGTCTCTCATTATTTTACTTTTTTATTTATTCATTCATTTATTCATTTATTTATTTTCTTTGTATTTTTGCAGTTTTGCTCTCATCGCCCAATATCTCTGTTCGCCTGTCGAAATTTGGAAAATTATTTCACACAAACATACGTATGTATGTGTATATATATATATATATATATATATATATATATATATATATATATATATATATATGATATATATATATATATATAGTAGTAAGTGGCCCAACAATTCATCACTTTTTTTTTTTCCATTATTTTAAGTTGGCGATATTACTTTTATCATGGGTTTGTTGTCGCGTCTTTAGAAGATTCCAGTATTTTGAGGTATTGTATTCAGACCGCTGAAGATATATCGCAGTTTGTTTTGAAGCGTCCAGTTGACTAAAATGACGATAAATCTTCAATATATTGCGTTCTTCAAATGACAGGAACCCTTGTGTTTTGAATACAAAGCGAATATAAATTATCTTCGGCAGATTCAAAGAATATTAAAAGAAAATCATGGGAATGTATGCATATATTTTTAAGATATTAGATTTTTTTACCCTGGCTTGTATTTTAACTCTGGTTAGTTAGTTGCATTAAGAGAATCTGTCATAGCTAGCGCGAACTCTTGCTTGAAAGCATTGAGAAGCATAAGAGGCATTGTGCACCCCTGGTGGTTTCATACTTGTTCTCGAAAAGTGCGCGTTAATACCGATGGTTTGTGTTGATTTTTTGTTTTCTAATCTTTCCGTTTCAGATTGAAGTTGCGAAGCATTAACGCGGTCAGGGGATTTGTTTAAAGCCATATGCTCTCCCTTTTGATAATAATAGGATTGTGGTGTTTAAAGAAAAAAAGAATTTCTTCTTTTTATAGCATTGTAATGAGCATTTGTTTTCCATTTGGCAACTACGGTTCGCGGGAGGGGGATTTTATTTCAGCTTGAGTAACTCTCTCTCTCTCTCTCTCTCTCTCTCTCTCTCTCTCTCTCTCTCTCTCCTATTGACTGTTCATCCCCAACACCTGTATCATCGCTTGACTTTTCATTTCTTACTCCTAGTCTGTTACATTTTTAAAGCTCGCGAAATGGAAGGTATTGTTCTCTCTCTCTCTCTCTCTCTCTCTCTCTCTCTCTCTCTCTCTCCTACTTGGTTTTTGTTCCAGATTCATGACTGTGTTCTTTGGTGTATCATGATGATCGTTATCATTTTTGTTATTTATTCGTCTGATCTCTCTCTCTCTCTCTCTCTCTCTCTCTCTCTCTCTCTCTCTCTCTCTCTCTCTCAGGGTCTAATTCCAGAGTAGTAAAGATCTAAGTGTTCTGTCCTTATCTCGTTACCTGTTTCGTTACTTCCTTATCTTAATCCGAACAGATCTTTTCCGCCGTCGTTATCAAGTCTTCTCCATATCCATTGTCGTGACTCTCCATAGATATTGTCTTTTCCGTCAGTCACAAGTTGCGTTAATCAGCTGATTTCTAAAGGTCCTGAATAAAGAAAGGAATGAATGAATGAATGAAAGGTCGAGTAATGGGTAGATCGACACATGAATAAGTTAACGGGCCTAATTTTCATGTGTCCTCAATCCCTTTGTTTGAGGGGAAACCGTAGAGGCGTCCTCAGTAAAATATGGATCGCCAATACGGAATGGCCTTTCAGGCTAAGAGGTCAACTTGATAGCTTTTTGCTCTCTCTCTCTCTCTCTCTCTCTCTCTCTCTCTCTCTCTCTGTGTGTGTGTGTGTGTGTGTGTGTGTGTGTTTGAATGTATATGTGTTTGTTATCTTATCGTCATCATCATCTTTATTTTGTTGTTTAATTTACCGTTGGAGGTAAATGTATTAAATTGCTATCTTTTGGTGAAAAAAAGAATTCACAACAAAAGTCTGACTCTGTTTGACAGGCTTATTCAGCGTGAATGTGTTTTATTCTAGCCATTAAGTTATCATTTCTTTTATAAGTATAAGTTTGTAGCGTATTTCATTTTGTTTAGATAATTTCACCTTGAGGTTAGCGTTTTTTTATGTAGTGAGATTGTGACATTGAGGTCTATGTGTATTTGCTTTCGTTGACGAAGCTTGAAACAGTGAGTTGACTCCACAATATATGTCAAAACTCTTTTAATGTCGTTGAGTAACGTTATGTATTTGTATGTGTCTGAAAACTCTTTTAATGTCGTTGAGTAACGTTATGTATTTGTATGTCTGTTATACTAAAATCGAAGTTTGTTCATGGATCCAGCATCTACATTTAATGTGCACCACGGTATGTGCATGATGTCATCTGTATTATTGTAGGCAAAACTCCTCCAATCAATATAAGCTTATTGTTAATACTATTCCCTAAGTTCTTTAAGCAGGGCGTCAACGTGAGAGTCACACGCGGCAGAAATGTCTGAAATTGCGATGGAATCTTTGCCGGGCGTATTCATCTCACTCCGGCATTTTTCCTCTTCTTTCCTCTTCTTCTGCGCGACTGAAAAGAAAGGAAGTCTCCGGTTGTAGAAAGTTTCTCTTGGGGGTTTCCAAGTTTCCTTGGTGGTCTCACCCCTTCCCCACCAGGAGTCCCCCTCACTCTCTCCCTCACCTCTCCTCTCCTTTCCCCTCCCTCTTCCTCTGCTTCATTCGTCCTTGGCCTCCCTCCCTCCCCTTTTACCTCATCCTCCTCCTTCTCCTTCCCAGGCTTTAAGTTTGTCCCATGAATAGAAATGTCGAGGTTGTCCTCCATAGCTAACTTTATTTCAGTTCTTGTTTGGTCCAATGATACCTCTCCAGTTCTCTCTTTATATCGAACGTGCGGATCTTTTTTTGTTATTTTTTCCTTTTCTTTGGTGTGTGTGTGTGTGTGTGTGTGTGTTTGTGTGTGTGTGTCTAGGTATAGGAGAATTAGTTCACGTGTGACGCATCATCTCGGTCCCATTCGTAAGTAGTTGGTCTCTTTAAAGTAACATTTTCGTGGAGTGTCTTTACTTGACTCATTATAATTCTTCTGCTTTACATTGTTTTACGATTCACCTTTTCGAATTTTAAGATGCTTCACATTGTGTCACACACACACACACACACACACACACTGCAACGACAGACGACCAACTACCACGTTCCTCATTCAGTACTCTGATTTACAGAGTCAAGAGGGAATTTCCCTGTACGTTCTAACGCGCTCCGTCTCGCTTCAGTTTCGAACCCGTGGTGTGTTTGTGAATGTGTTTCACGCTGTTTGCGTGCTTGGTATAAACGGGGATAAGTCTTGATTCTTAAACAAAATTTGGAAGGAACCGATGTAGAATAGGAACAATAAATCTCCTAAAGTTAGTTGAGGAGGATGCATATATAACGCCACTTCTGCGCAGTGTTCGTTTATGCCTCGGCACTTCGACGATATGACCTGGGTTTAGCGGTTTTACTTGGAATTGTGCATAGGTATAAAAATACCCTCTGCTTTATTCCTGTGTAATTCATTACCTATTTGTCAATGTAGCTTTGGCTTTGTCATTTTCTTACATGCACATGGTATCACCGATTTAGATTTCGTCTTCTCATCCGAATAATATTTTGGAATTTGCCCTATGCAGTAATGTCAAGCCAGATTGTGTGTGTATGTGTGTGTGTGCGTGTTCTCTTCTGCATGAGTCGTTCGAGATCAATTATGAAATTATTGTTGAGGGAAAGGTTGGGAGGTTAGAGAAATAATGCGCTTGGCTACGCAGGCTTCCCCTCGTTGCTGAAAATATCCCTATGCATCACACATTACCTATTTAGAGCCGCAGTTTAGCATTAGAGCTCAGCAATTAGAGGCGGTTAAAGCCACACATATTTGCCATTAGCATAACACCTCCCCCCCTTTGCTACCATGCGGTCAGCTGTGCTTCTGGCCGTCCTTCTCTCTCTCTCTCTCTCTCTCTCTCTCTCTCCTTTGCTATGCTTTGCTTGTTTTTCATTTTCTCTTGGACTGCATTCTCTTACCTTTTCCATTTCGGAATTTCGTTTTTCTACTTCCCTGATAATTCATCCGTCCTACTCGTATAGTAATTTTTATTTCTTTTGAGTAATTCCTTGGCTTTTAACTTTCATCTCCTATTCATCTTTTATTGTTAGTTCTTCCGTTTTTCATACCTCCCCTGTGACCCTTCCTCGACTGCTTCCTTATGATTCCGGTTTTTTCTATCTCTCTCTCTCTCTTAAATATGAATGCTGAAATTGTCAGTGGAATCGGCTAAATGCTGACATACCTGGAGAACTGATTTGGAGAAGATAGTTTTGTACCCTTTAGTTATCTGATGAAAAAATCCGAATGTATATAGTATCGGAGCTTTTGTTTGTCTGATTGCAGCTGCCCTTTCGTGGATTTTTCAAGACCAGTAAGGAAATGGAAACTATGTTTCTTAAGGAGGTTATATAAAGTAGCTAATGTGAATATTCCACCCTCAGCCCCTCCCGCCCCCCACCCCCCACCAAGAGCTGTTGATGTTCCTTGTATGTGCGTGTGTGTGTGTGTGTGTGTGTTTATGCACACGTACGTCTTTAATCGCTCTTGCTAATTGGTGCCTCCATAGCCATTCATTGAGACCTGTTTAAGCTCTCCGCTAACTAGAACAAGTCTGTTGACTGGAAGTTCGTCCTGACTATAATGAAACGACGCCTAATTGACGCTGAGAGAGAGAGAGAGAGAGAGAGAGAGAGAGAGAGACGGAGACGAAGAACGAGAGCAGAGAGGCGAGAAACTAGCCCCCCCCCCCCCCCCCATGTGGTCAGTTTGTTACGGTTCATTTGCTAGAGCTTTCAGACTTATACCAGAGAGAGAGAGAGAGAGAGAGAGAGAGAGAGAGAGAGAGAGAGAGAGTTGGACGATCTCCGCTTTGAAGGAAGAAATATTTCTTTCAACGTAATAGAGAGAGAAAGTAGATTTAACCTAGCTTTCCATTGGTAATGTATGGTTATGAATGGTTTGATTAACAAGTATAGAACTTGTGCGTTGCTCACGATTTAATAATAAGATTGCTCGTGAAAGCCTCTTTTCAGAATGGTTGTCTTTTATGTTACGTTCCTTAAGTGTTCATACTAGTGTTTCTAGTTAATTGTAAGTAAGAAACATTGCGATGTTTAAAGTAAGTTAATTATACGTCTTTACGTAAGCCATCACGGGATTTGTGGAAAGAATATCCTAAATAAACGTAACAATTACTCCTCCCCGCGTCCCGTAAGATATATAGCATTTCTTAGTCTTATTTATTTTATTTTTTCTTCTTTGTTCGAAAAGGGGCGGAAGGCAGGTATCAGAAAACTATATCTGAAGGTGAGAAGATTCCCAGAAGGTTTTGTCGTAATGGCGCCCTTCGAGTGTGGGAAAGTGGTCAGCGGGCTCCCTCACTCGCCATTCATTGCCTGCTAATGGAGGGGACCGCCCGAGTGTGACCTGGGTCCCTGAGCGACGCGCCCTTTGCCAGGGGGGGTGGGTGGGTGTGTGGTTGGGTTAGTCCTATGGTAAAGGTGTGGACGGTGCCGAGCTTAATTCTTGAGTAAAAGGGCGTCTTGAACCAAGGTTCCCTGGGTGGCACTGGGAGTCCTACGGTGTGGTGGTGGGGCGGGGGTAGAGAATAGGTATGTGTTGGCACCCCAACCAGAGAGGGGAAAGTTTACTGGGGGGGGGGGGGGGTGTGATAGAAACGTGTGTTGTGTGTGTGTGTGTGTGTGTGTGTGGTGTGTGTGTGGAAAGCTTTAGACGACACTGAGGGATTTGAGGGTAAATGTAAAGATTTAGCAAAAAACGAATGATGCCTATTGAATGTATGGGGGTTGATTGAGAGGGGTAGGTCACTGGCCACGTATATTCATTTAACACACACTGAACAGGGGGGTGTGAGATGGCATACGATACATGTGTCAAAGGCCGTATTTGTTTATGAGTTCCTTTTCAATAATAGCGATTTAAAGATGTTTTTTTTATAGGTCTAGCTTCAATAAGACCTAGATGAAAGAAAGAAGAATATTACTGATAGGCGCTCAGGAAATTGATGGGTTTTCATGTCACCTGGGTATAACGTACACCCAAAAGCGGCTTTATATGATTTGGACCTGTTAGTTGGGCCTGGAGTAGGGTTCCAGTGTCCCAAAAAACCACCCTGTAATATAGTAATGTATGTGGTATGTATATATAGATATATATGATATATATATATATATATATATATATATATATACATATATACATAAATATATATATATATATACTATATATATATATATATATATATATATTGCGCTTCAGAAAGCACAGTTTCACTGTGTAAAAGGTTTTCTTACCTTGATGATGGAAATAAAGGATTTCTCTGATTTTTTAAAAACCACTGTTTTATTCTTGGGGTCGTCTGTATGGAAATAGTATGCATATGTGTGTGTGTATATATAAAAACATATATATATATATATATATATATATATATATATAGATACTCTACATATGTGCGTGTGTAATATGTAATATGTATCATCAACGTCATAACGTCAATTTCACGAAGACGTTGAAGTATCAGATTTCCACTTCAAATAATTGTGGTACTCTCCCTATTTCGTTACTTATCGGACGACGAAAAGGGGAACCTCAAAATAAACAACAATTATTGCACAGTTGCCAGTATGCATATGCGAGAATAGGGTATTTATTTCCTCGATTTGTGTTGACGAATAAAAGCTTCTAGCAACACTCAAAGAAGAGCATCCCAGTCCATCACTTGCTTACTTTTGCATTCTCATTCTCATAAGTTATTCCTTATACACCATCTTCCTTTGACATTTATTTTTGCAGGTTCTCTCGAAACTCCCAAACCATAGTCCCGCGGCTAGTCTGGAGGAGGCGGGGGGGGGGGGGGGGGTGGGGGGGGGGGGACGGATTGGGGAGGGGCTCTCCGTCTCTTCTCGTAGCAGAATGTGATCACGGTTGTCTGTTAGAGCTTCTCAACAATCGACAGGGTCTCTCTGTGAAACAATAGACAGCTCCTCTTCTTCTTTCCCGTCACAATTAATTATACTCTCTGAAAAAAAGACGGAGGGAGAGAGAGAGAGAGAGAGAGAGAGAGAGAGAGAGAGAGAGAGAGAGAGAGAGATGGATGGGGATAAGTAGAGTAGATCTTACATGATACTGATGGATTATTTTTTGTGAAGCAGAAGATTGAAGGAGGTGGTAAGCTATCATGGGGGCATTGAGTAATTTCTCTCTCTCTCTCTCTCTCTCTCTCCTCTCTCTCTCTCTCTCTCTTCAACACGAAGGCATATTTAGTTCAATCAGTTTTGCCTGAATGACCGGGGAACGTTAAGTGTTTTCACCCAAGAATGTTTCTTCCTTTTTTTCTTTCATTTTACGTGCATTTCCTTCATTATAGACTTTTATGGCAATTTCCATTTCTGTTTTTTTACATGAATTTCTATGTTGCTACAGTAAATACAAACTTATTTTTTAGTTCGTGAAGAATGCGTTATTGTTGTGCAAGTCTTCTCACGCTGGAAAGTCCAAAAGTATTTTTCGCTGTCGTAAATACTAACTTTCCGTGGCAAGCTTAATCTAGTGGTGTTCCACATTTATAGTTTTTGTGTTAGTAAATAACTTTAATGGTAATTAAAATCATTTGAATTAATTGTCGATGAATTGTAGGCGATCTTGATGGAGTTTGTTTTGAAGTAGCTTTGTCTAATTTCATCGATATATTTTTGACATCGATATATTTATTACGTTCTTTGTAAACATGAAGATAAAATTATTTGATTTTATTTCTTTAGTTTTTAGAAAGCGAGGTTGGATTAATGATGGCTCTTTCAGGTCAAAGGTCCCTGTGTTTGGCCTTTGGCCTCAACTCTATATTGCATTCCATTCTTTAAGCGAAAGTCTTGCCAAATACGTTATGCGGCCATTCACATGTAATGTATGGTAAGATTTAATTTCCATTTCCTGTCACGAAAACAATATTATGCATCAGAGCTTTCTTATAAGGTGAACACTTGTTTATTTATTCCATTCTTATCTTCAAGACAAATTACTCAGTTAAAACACTGGCTATCGATTTTGTTGTGATGCTCTCTCTAATATTTCTGAGCAGTTCATTTGTTCCATTTCTCGTGATCTTCATCACAATGTGGTTGTAGATATAGTTTGACTTACCCTCTGTATTCGCTTTCAACTAAACTTTCTTTTTTTTCCTGACACCGTCGCACCTCAAGGATTTATTTAATCAAGGCACATTTGAGTGCTTCTCTTGCTTTTTTTCTGTCGCTATTCCACATTTAAATGTCTTTGCAGTGGTCTGTATTTTATAGTAGGTACTCTCTGCCGTGTCTAATACGTTATGGAGAATATCAGTGCCCTTAATATATTAAAAAAAAGTGTGTATAAACTTGCTTTTTTCATCTGGAACTGGCTTTTTATACTTATATGTTTGCCTTCTCCCACCACAAACCGAGCTTTTTAAAATGTCACATCCTAAGTAAATTCCAATGAAAGACAGTATCTACTTTCCCCAGCATCATCATCGTATACTGTATTTTATGGCATTGTTTTTTTTTAACATATTTATTGATTATTTTTGAGACTATCCCCAGTCTCTCTCTCTCTCCATTACCTCCTTCCTTTCCCTCCTGCGGCTTGGCATTGCTCGATCTTATTATGGAATTTTAAATATTCAATGAGTTTTTTAAGACCATTTCATCCCGGTGTAATTACCGTGGCTGAGCTAAGGCTCCAGATCACGTTCTAATTAAAATGTCTTCTCTCTCCTCCTCCTCCTCCTCCTCCTCCTCCTCCTCCTCCTCCTCCTCCTCCTCCTCCTCCTCAGGAAGTTGGAAAGAAGTGCAGTGAGCTTTCCTCCAAGACAGAATCGTAGGAAGGAGGAGGAGGAGGAGGAGGAGGAGATAATGAGGACGGTGATAATGATTAATAAGAATTTTTACTCTAGAAGTGAAGAGGAAGTTGATAAAGAATGCGAGGGTAAATGAACGTATTAGGAGGTGGCAGGATATCTTCTTGAAAGGAGATACCTGATTGGTTACTGGGGTGCCAGGCATCAGTTTGTCCCTCCCCTCCCCCCATCCCCTTCCTCTTTTTATTTTATGAGTCTTGTCTACTGCTTATAGATGTATGCGTGTATGTATGTATATATTAAATCACCGTGACATTTTATTTTTTCAGACATTCAGCTACAATTGTATTTTAGTATCTAATTCTTTCCACTTCGGAAATGATAATGAAGGGGGAAGTGTAAGTGATAGTGATAGCCAGCCCCTAGTGGGCTATACATACATACATACTATATATATATCTATATGTGTGTGGTGTGTGTGTGTGTGTAGTGAGTATTATTTGAATTTGTAAGTTGTGTTTATTTACAGTTAGGCCTACCAAATATCCTATCAAATTTATAACATTTGGTAGTAAAACTGAACTTCTTAGTGTTTCGTGTGTATTGGTGACATTTCATTTCTTATATATATATATATATATACTATATATATATATATATATATATATATATATATATATCTCTTCTCTCTCTCTTCTCGCTCTCTCTCTCTCTGGAAGTTCGCTGAAATAGTTGTTTGTAATATTATAAGATTACTTATCAATTGTTGTTTTGTGGAAACATACGAACTCTGTTTAAGCACATGTTGTCGCCATGGGATGCTTCTCAATCAGTAGACTTTTGAGTTGGTTTGCATCTGTGTGTGTGTGTGTATGTGTGTGTGTGTGTGTGTGTGTGTGTGTGTGTGTGTGTGTGCGTGTGTGTGTGTGTGTCAGAAAGAGAGAGAGAGACGAGAGAGAGAGAGAGAGAGAGAGAGAGAGAGAGGTGAACTGATCGTGATATGAAATGGTGATATTGTAATTGATGTAGTGAAAATAAACTTATAGGTCGTGCTGCTGGTGTGCGGCCGAAAGAATGTGTAATCACCTATTACTAATGAGAGAGAGAGAGAGAGAGAGGAGAGAGAGAGAGAGAGAGGGCGGGGGTCACAAAACTGATGGTGGTATTAGAAACTGAGTGAATTTAAAGCTGATGAGAGTGTGTGTTTGTGTGTGTGTGTGTGTGTGAGGTAGAAAGAGAGAGGAAGAGAGAAAGTCGAATTTTCTCGTAATGATGCCGATAAGGCTCAACACCCAGGTAAATCTAATGAGTTGAACGGCGTCTTGAGTACTAAATTGAATTTCTCGAACACCCCTGATGAAAACTTCAAAGTCTTTCCCAAGTGACGAAGAAACTCTCTCTCTCTCTCTCTCTCTCTCTCTCTCTCTCTCTCTCTCTCTCTCTCTCACGAGAAGAGGTCCACACCAGGCGTCTTACATGCTTTCTAACCTTCCCGCATTCACGGGTCGCCTTTGGGGAATGGTCCAGTATGGCTGTTTTAATGTAAACCAGCTATTCTAAATCTCTCTCTCATGATCATCCTCATGTACACGAGTATTCCTCAAATTTTTCCTCTTCCTATTTAATCTTGATCTTCTTTCAGTATCTCTTGTTAAGATTATATAAGACATTTATGTACATCTGTTGTTCGGTCCTGAATTTCGGAATTCGAGGTATCTTGCTTTAAGGTCAACAAAGGGAAACGTATATGGCATGAAGAGTAGATGTGAAGAAAATGGTGGGGGTGGGGGAGGAGGAGACCTCATCCCAAAAATATTTCCTCTAAACCTGAAGGTTAACCCTAGCGCCACCATGTATTAATATCTTATATATATATATATATATATATATATATATATATCGTATATATATATATATATATATATATATATATATATATATTATATAATCTTGTGTTTGTGGTGCAACTTTTCTCGGTTTATCAAATGTTTTGGTTTTACGAAGACGATTTATTGGTACTACATTATGAATAGCTTTTTTTTTTTTTTTTTTTTTTCATTATTTGTTATTGAAATGAAACCATTTGTCACAAATATTTTGGCACTTGAATTGCATTGCATAGTGAAACAATTTGTCATTGTTAACGAAGTCATTTGAGATGAATAAACCAGAATGGTGTTATAGAATAACTTAATAATCTTCTTTTCAGCCTCACCATTGGATTTATACCCGATTTAAAGATCATGGATTACGCTAATATCATCTCCCCTTGAACCCAAGATTCTCTCTCTCTCTCTCACTCTCTCTCTCTCTCTCTCTCTCTCTCTCTCATCCACCTTTGGAGAATAACTCCTTCTCCCCCTCCTACAGCACCACCTCAATCTCCACCTCCTCCTCCTCCTCCTCCTCCACCAGACGGGAAGGGAAGATCCGCCCCCTTTTGGTTGTCCATTCTTCTTTTTCATGCGGTATTAAGTCACGCTCAGGAGGAAAGAACCCGGCTGCATTTCATTATGGCCGTGAAAGGTTTCTCTTCTCTGAAGACGCCGATTCGTATTTGCAATCGCCGTTGCGCCCTGTGTCGGCGGATATATAGAAAGCCTCGCTATGAGAGTATACACGGAACTCGCTGTAATCATATCCCGATGCAAGACCTTCATCTCTCCTCCCCTTCCCTCTTCCCCCTTCCCCCTCCCTGCCTCCACCCGCTACAGCTCCCCCTACCAGGCAGATTTTGATCATCAGTACAATACCACCTTAACAAATGGCAACGGGGGACGAGACCCCCGTATGATAATCAACCAAATGACGGCGACCATATTCCCCTTCCTCGTCAGCGACTGGCTAACGCATATGTGCCCGAACCCCGACATGCCCGTCGCTGTGTAGAGGCACACGCGCTGCCTGTAGATGACCAAATGTGGAAATAATGGGCGCCTAAAAATGGGTCAGATTGCAGTGCTTGGTGGGGGCTCTGCCGTCTTGAATGCCGGGGTGATCCAGTGTGCATGTGCAGAATTACTGGCGGCGGGTCTCAGCCAATCCCGTCCCGCACACCGCCGTCCACCCACCAATCATAGGCCGCCGCTGCTTCTCAGGTGTGCGGGTGAACTTTAACTTTTTGTGTTGCCACGTATGGAATAATGGCTGTTCCGAAGGTGTTATCGGGGGTGAAGGGGGAGGGGGTAGCAGAGCAGTGTGCCAGGAGAGAAGTTTTATGGGAATTATCCCCATTTAATTACAAGAGAATAGTTAAGGTTTGCAGTTGGAGGGTGATTGATAATGCATTGTAGTATATGGATCAATAGGAGAGAGAGAGGACGGCGGCCTCGTGTCTGCGTTCGTATGTCCGTGTTGGAGAAGGAGCGGGAGGGGGAGGAGGGTGGGAGAGCGAGGGACGGCTAGCAAACGAAAGGCGGAAGGTGAGCAAGATGCCTCTATATCACGAGAGAGAGAGAGAGAGAGAGAGAGAGAGAGAGAGAGAGAGAGAGAGAATGAAAATACACCTTTTAGTGGAATGTGATAATGTTCTGCATTCCACACATTCCTTAACATATTGTTCTCTAAGGGTTATAAAAAACAAGAAATAAATACGCTTGACTCATATACTATAAATGGGTTGTTCGTATAGTTAGTTTGATTGATATTGTCTCGTCCTGTAATGATTCTTGAAATTGTATACTGTATTGCAAGGACATCTTTCAAATTCCATCATATTCTCCCTTCCATAAGTTACCTTTTCACTACTTGATATTTCTCTCTTCTCTCTCTCTCTCTCTCTCTCTCTCTCATTCGTGGGTGTAAGATATCCTAGAGCAGAAAAAAAATTGTGCTATTTAAAGCCTTGCAAAGAAAACTGACAATTTTTTAGACACGGTTTCAATAATAATAAAATATATCAGAATTTAAAATGAAAACAAAAAAACGTGATGCCAGTCATTCAAGCAGCTGCACCTATATACACCAGAATTTGCATGAATACATCAGATTGGCTTCACATCGCCTCTTGGTTATCAGGATGACGAAATTGTGATATGGAGGACACTACAAACCCACTGTTTCTTTTTCATTCACTTTCGCTTTGGGAATGTCAGGGACAGGAGTCTCCTGTCCCAGTTTTGGGAACGCCAGTGATAGGACTCTTCTGACCCTGTTTTGGGATGCCAGGGACCAGAGCCTTCTGTCCCTGTTTTAGGAATGCCACGGTCAGGGGTCTTCTGTTCCTGTCTTGGTAATGGCAGGGAAAGGAGTCTTCTGTGCCTGACTTGGGAATGCCAGTGTCTGGAGTCTTCTGTCTATCTTGGGAATGAACCAGGGAGGGACAGGTGTATTCTGTCCTTTTACTAGGAATTCCAGGAATACAAGTCTTCTCTGTCCTTGTCTTGGGAATGACAGGGACAGAAGTCTTCTGTCCCTGCCTTGGGAATGCCAGGGTCTGGAGTCTTTTGTCCCTGTCTTGGGAAGGTCAGGCAGGGTCTGGGAATGCCAGGGACAGGAGTACTCTGTCCATGTCATGGGAATGCCAGGGACAGGTGTCTTCTGTCCATGTCTTGTTAATCCTAAGAACAGGAGTCTTCTGCCCTGTTTTGTTAATACCAGGAACAGGAGTCTTCTGTCCTTTTCATGGGAATGCCAGGGACAGAAGTCTTTTGTCCCTTTACTGAGAATTTCAGTTATACAAGTCCTCTGTCCTTGTCTTGGGAATGCCAGGGCACGATTCTTCTGTATCTGTCTTGGGAATGCCAGGGACAGGAGTCTTCTGTCCCTGTTTTGGTAATGCCAGGGACAGGAGTTTTCTGTCTTCTTCTTCGGAATGCCAGAGACAGGAGTCTTCTATCTCTGTCTTTGGAATGCCAGGGATAGGAGTCTTCTGTCTCTGTACTTTGAATGCCAGGGATTAGTCTTCTCCCTGTTCCCCTTTGGAATGCTCAGGGAAGTGGATTCCTTTTGTTCCCTTGTTTTGTAATGCACAGGTGACAGGATAGTCACCTTCTTTTGTATCCCTGTCTTGATCAATGCCTGGCGATAAGTAGTCCTTCTGTACTTGGTTATTTTGGAACACACTAAGTGGGAGAAAGAAGTCATTCTTATTTGTTTTGGCAATGACATTGGCAGGAGACCCTCCGGTCACTGTCTTGGGAATGCCAGGGGCGGAGTCTTCTGTCCCTGTTTGGGGAATTGCACATGGAGGGGTCCTCTGTATCTGTCTTGATAATGCCAGCGATAGGAGTCTTCTGTACTTGTTTTGGAAACACAAGAGAAAGAAGTCATCTGTATTTGTTTTGGTAATGCCAGTGGCAGGAGCCTCCTGTCACTGTCTTGGGAATGCCAGGGGCAGGAGTCTTCTGTCCCTGTTTGGGGAATGCAAGGGAAAGGAGTCTTCTGTCCTTTTCTTGGGAATACCAGGATCTGGAGTCTTTTGTCTCTGTCTTGGGAATGCCAGAGACAGAAGTTTTTAGTCCCTGGTTTGGGATGCCAGGGACAGAAGTCTTCTGTCCCTGATTTGTTAATGCCAGGGACTGAAATTTTCTGTCCCTGTATGTTCAATGCCAGGGGACAAGAAAGTCTTCTGCCCTGATGTTAATACCAGGACTGAAATTTTCTGTCCCTGTATTGTTAATGCCAGGGACAGAAGTCTTCTGTCCATGTTTTGGTAATACCAAGAATAGGAATCTTCTGTCCCAAATTAGGTAATTCCAGGGACAGGAGTCTTCTGACCCTGTTCAGTAATGCCAGGGACAGGGGTCTTCTCTCCCTGTGTTGGAAGGCCAGGGAAAGTAATCTTCTATCCCAGTTTTGGGAATGCCAGGGTCTGGAGTCTTCTGTCCTTGTCTTGGGAATGCAAGGGACAGTAGTTTTCTGCCCCTGATTTTTTGCCAGGGACAGGAGTTTTCAGCCCCTGTTTTGGGAATGCCAGGGAGAGGAGATTTTCTGTCCCTGTTTGATAATGCCAGGGAGAGGAGGTTTCTGTCCATGTTTGCTAATGCCAAGAACAGTAGCAGTCAATGTCTCCAAGTCAGTGTTTTAAGAGGGTGGCTGTTTTACACACACACACACACACATATATATATATATATATATATATATATATATATATATATATATATATATATATATATATAATATATATATATATTATATATTGTATTTTGGGAAGTCTCCTTGCTATCTGTGATTTCCCAAACTTTTAGCCGGACAACTTTGAGTTTGAGAAATCGCAGATGAAAAAGAGGTACAGGAAAGATTTGTCAGTTACCGAAAAATTATTTTTTTGAACAGGCAAACGGTAACTTAATGTTTTTTTTTTTTCAAACCTGTCAGTGAGATCATCGAGTTGTCGTATTCATTACGACGAAGTGGCTAAATATTTTTGTTTTTCTTTTGAGAAATCATGTTTCATGACTGGCCATATTTTCTTTGTCATCGCCTTTCGGAGAATTTTACTGACGAATGCCTTTCCTGACTCGCAGCCTGTTTATTTGCCCGGGTTTGGGACAGGAACCATGTTGAGACGTCAATCCTTTCATTCCCCTCCTCCTTTACCCTCCTCACAAGGGCTAGGTTACTGGCTGTGTTTTATAATTGGAGTCAGTATTATGTTAAAATAATCAGTTTCTGTATGTTCCCGCCTTTTCTATTCCGTCTTCCTTAAAGATGAGAAAGGACAACTTACTCTAGACTAAGACTCGCAGTTTTTGTCGTTTGCCATTCGAGTAGTTTCTCTTCAGTGAGATTCTGTGATGTTTAATCGACTTATTCAGTATAGACGGGGCATATTTAGGGATTTGCTTTTTATAAAAAATTTTTATACTAGAGCATGTAAAAAGTCATCAAGGTATCCTAGATGTTTGTAATTAAAAATGTTAAAAATAAAATCATTAAATAAAAAATTTTTTTTAAATTAAATCAGCATACACAAAGTTGGTAATAAATTTTCCCGTGACCTACATAGGCTATACATATAAAATCGTGATATTTCAAGAGGTTGGTATGTAAACCTGAATCTTCGTTTTTGGGATAGGAAGGATTAAATATTGCTTATTTTCATTGCATACTTACGTGAGACTAAAGCATTTTACAGCTTTATTCGGTTGACACTTGATTGCCAAATCTAGATAATTTGAAGAGCAGGGTATTTATTCAATATTATTTTTAATCTTTTTATTTAAAAGGACGTTTTGGTAGAGATATAGTAGATGAACCGTATTGCAGGTTAATTTGACCTAAATAATGAATGTGTTTTGTGGTTGCAGAGCGTTTGTTGAATCTAAAAGCGTAAAAGGAAGGTATCCAAGTGTATACATGAGTATATAATGCAAATGTCCTGATGCCTTACATATAAATAAGTGTAGGCAAATATATACAAATATGAATATAGCTTTGCACACATGCCAGACCCAAGGATGGAAAAATTAGTATTGTAATCCCTCGTATTGATGCCCAACACTTTATGACGGATCAAGAATTGGTGAAACTTTGGTCAAAGAAAGTAAGCAACTCTTAGGTTTGACCCTCAAGGGAAAACCTCTTTGTACTTGATTTGTTTACCAATATTCACAGGTAGCCCACCCCCGACCCCCGCCCTTGTGATTCCCCTGGCCTCTTCCTCTTCCGATTGGCATTGTTTTGTTCATAAGTGAATCTCCATTACTCGTTTCTTGCTCCGTCAACACTTTTTTTTATCTGATTCGGGAAATGGTTTGAGAATCTGTTGCATAGTGCAGGCATTTGGAGCGTCACAGATATCTACGGCTTTCCATTATTTCTACTAAATCCAATATTTACCACTGCGAATTCATTTCACTTTTGAAAACTTACGTAAATGTGTGTTCGTTAGGGTTTGTATAATACACACACACACATACACACACACACACACACACACATATATATATATATATATATATATATATATAATATATATATATATATATATATATATATATATATATGTGTGTGTGTGTGTGTGTGTGTGTGTATGTGTGTAATTATATATATGTATATATATATATATATATATAATATTATATCTTATATATATATATATAGATATATCATATTATATATAATATAATATACGGAATATGGCCAGCTGAAATCTCAGCATTTTCATTTACAACTTTATTTATATCCATCACCTACGTTTCGGGATACAAATCCCATCTTCAGGGCTAAAAACAAGGAAAAATAAAACCTATATACATAGGAGTCAGACTAAAATGGGGCACAGTAGTATATTATACTTTTAAAAAAGCTATATAGATAAATTAATTATCAGTACATCAGTGAACTTCGAACCTTAGATGAAAACAAAATGATAACATAAATTAAACACCAGATTAATAACGAAAAGCAAAGCTACTAAGCTTAATGGCACTTTCAGGAGAGGGGAAAAAATAAAAAAAAACAGGAATATTGACACAAAAACCACAAGTGAACATCTGAGAAAATTACATTATTACTATAGACAAGAAAAAGTATTTAACATTAATCCTAATTAGCAAACATTTCTGTATATAATTACAAAAAGTAAAGACTAGCAAAAAAAAAAAAACAAAAAAAAACAAACTGCGAAACGAGAACTCACCAGCACAGAAGCTTGGACAAGACCGAATGAGATATTATTTATTTTTGACACAAAGGGAAGGCAAACACAGAGGCGAGAAGGTAGAATGGACGAATGGTCTATTAGGTAACGTTTAATTGTACGGCAGTTGAATGTTTGTTGAGGGTTGGTGACAACTGGGTATGTAAAGGCACAGATAAAACCTTAAAACATTTGTGTGCGTTGATTATCTTGAGTGTACACTTAAAGATTCATTATTCCTGTATTAGATACGTTCGTCACTACAAGCCTACATTGGATCGGGGCGTAACCGAAGATGCTTTCTTAATCTGTAGCAGGATTCGATCCCTCTCACGAAAGGTTCAACAATGTTACATTCAATGCTCCGTGTTTCGAAAACGAAGGCGTTTTTGTTTGTATCCGCTTGTATATAAACAAGTACGAGAAGTTACAAAAAAATATGAAATAACAAGTGTGTGGAAGTCTAAAAGTTAAGAGACTTTTGTGCCTATTGATCATGTATACGTGTATTAGGTATATATAATATATGTATATATATATATATATATATATATATATATATATATATATATATATATAGAATTTATATATGTATTTATATATACTCGTACATATTTACATACAGAGAGAGAGAGAGAGAGAGAGAGAGAGAGAGAGAGAGAGAGAGAGAGAGAGAGAGAGAGAGAGAGAGAGAGAGAGAGAGAGCGCACGCCCTTGCGCATAAGTTGTGTACGTAAATTTGTAACTTAGGAGTTATTGGGTACAAGAGAAATATAACCATTATGCAAGAAAGAAATAGAAAGGGACTGTCAGCCGTGTGAATGTTAGTCACTTTTTGTTATTAGCTTTATAAAAAGCTTAATTAATCACTCATAGTTACCAAAGAATAAATGTCTTTTCACTCGTCTTTTGGGTGTTTATCTAATTTTATTCATTGAGAGAAAAACTATTTTTAACTGATGATAATCTCGGAGATCAGGCGTCCTTAGAAGATAAGCTTCATTTTTAGACTTGTCCTAGTTCTAAAAAGTTCTCGTCTTATTTGCTTCACTTTTGTTCATTCTTTTAACAATGTTGCTTCGTGTTTTATTTTGTGGAGGTTTCCTGGCTGTTGCCTTACCTAAGAGAAATTGTAAGTGCATTATTATCTTTGTATAGTCATGTGACTACGTATATCGTTCCAAGGCAAGAAGTACTGAATAGAATAAAGCACAAATTCTTGGAGAACTAACTAACTCTGTATTCATCAAAATTCTTGTAGTGCATTTACTTCTCTCACTACTTTACAATAGTTATGATCATCTGTGTATATAATATATTAAAATTCTCTCTCTCTCTCTCTCTCTCTCTCTCTCTCTCTCTCTCTCTCTCTCTCTCTCTCTCTCTCTCTCTCAGCTGAGTATTTGGGAAATTCCTTATTGTACCATGAATCTGAAGCTGACTAATATGCCAGTCTCTCCGTGTTGCAAGGAGTACATCGAACGGGTTTAATATAGTTACCTTGTATATATGAGTAGTTTTTTGTTTGTTATTACTTCGTACTCATGGGAAAATAGGAGCGGTGGCCTTATAGGTTACCTATTATGATGTAAGTGTTAAAGGCTTGTCTTCTTCCCAAACAGAGGAATTATTTCGAATGCATCCCAGCCCTTGATCTATTTTCTAATGTTTATTAGCATTGAAGTGTCTTTCCTTTGTTCCCCTTCATGATTATCACCCTCATGTTTGGCTCCTGGAAATTATCCCAATAGTTATTGCCTTCTTCTCCAGTAGTATGTTTTTTCTTTGGCCATCTTTGGTCCAGAAACCTGCAATACTGACCTAAATGGGCAACCTTTCATGAGAGAGAGAGAGAGAGAGAGAGAGAGAGAGAGAGTTGATCTCTCTCTCTCTCTCTCTCTCTCTTCCTCCTCCTCCTCCTCCTCCTCCTCCTCCTCCTCCTTCCTCTTCTCTTTCAGCGTCTGACAAGGTTCACGCTTGAGTGGCGTCACCTGGGCATCTTCACCTTCTCGCCGCATCCGCCCCAACTAATTAGCCTTAACTTTTTACACCTTACTAACCGTCTCTGGCCCCCTCACCCGGATTGTAGCTTCACCATAGCACTTCAGACGCTCCCTTAATAGGCTAAACGGGGACCTTCCTTCCGACTACTTTTCGTGTAGAGAGAAAGAGAGAAAGAGAGAGAGAGAGAGGTCCGCGTGCTTTTAAAATAAGGACCTATACCTTTTGTACACATGTAATGGAGTTGGGGGTGAGGAGAGGCTGGGTGGGGAAGGGCGCATAGGGGAAAAAATAGGGAAGGCGGGAACCTCCATATTAGAAAAAGATTGAATGAGGGGGAGATTGTTAAAAAAAAAGAAAAAAAAACTGCTGTATTCCAGCCTACCTGGTCTCTGGCGTGTCGCATTTCGACGACACCTGCATTCCACTGTATGCTAAGGATTCTGCTGCTTATGCTTTGCTCTCCGTGAGCATTCTTCGAGTTCCGTCGGTAGAATTCCTTTGTGGAATATTCTCTCTCTCTCTCTCTCTCTCTCTCTCTCTCTCTCTCTCTCTCTCTCTCTTTAAAAGTAAGGCAAAACAAGACAGTGGATATTACAGCTTTAGCCCTGGGCTATATCCGTTTTAGTATTTGAAAAATAACAATGCATGCCATATTCCTAAGTCTTGTTTCAATAATTTTTTTGTTTGTTAATTTCTAGCAAACATTCAAATATAAACTGTTTGAATGTCATTATTAAAGAACTCAGATAGATGGGATTTTATCGACGTTATTCCATTTTTGTTTTTGGTTTGTAAACTCTCTTGAGTGCTGAGTATAAATTTCCATTTCCATTTTGGGATACTTCGATCATTTTTGAAGGCCTTATTTTAAGCTTGTCATGAAAAGGGAATATCAGTTCTCCGTCCCTAACCTGGTTGGTGGTTGGTTTCAATTAAGCTGACATATTCCAACACGGGCCCTCAACATAAGCTCGTTGAAGTGTGAAAGGGATTACTTGGCGTAGTGTAGACCTCTGGACTCTGTCGTGCCAACAGTGATGTCCTCAACCTTCAGGGTATTTAACGGGTTGGGCATTGAGAAGTGCCATAAGAACAGAAATGTATTAACAGATGCCAATAGGTTTATATCTGCGGCCGCTACCTCATTGAAAGGATAAAATAGTTATTTTTTCTGATGAAATATTGTAAGTCTGGATACGAATGGGTAGGATACTGTTCGCTTATGTACATCGTATATGATCCTGATTTCTCAGTAGTGGAATAATCTCTCTCTCTCTCTCTCTCTCTTTCTCTCTCTCTCTCTCTCTCTCTTTCTCTCTCTCTCTAGGACATCTTATGTGAGGTTCTTTTATGTTCTAGATTACATGTTAAGTGTGGCGTATGATGGGATTATTCGTGGAAAAAGAAAGAGAGAAAGAAAAAAAGAAAGAAAGAAGAGAAAAGGCTGAGCACATTCTGGTAAAATCAAATAAGACCCTTTTTCACCGTGGTATTTTCACCAACGAAGGCGTTGTCATGGCAACTATTATATACATTGTATATCCTTCGCGGGGCACATTTTTTACGCTAGGGTAATTTCATGTTTACAATGCAACAACTTGTAATTATACGTGTTGTAGCAAAAGAGTTCCAGCTTATCATAATTTCTCTTCTTGATGTTATGAAGGTAAAAGGATTTTTGAAGGGTGAATTCGTTTCATTCGTGGCCTTTAGATTCCGTCATGTTCGTGGTTCGTATTTTTGTTACCTTGCTATAATAAGATTTACTTTGGATTGTAGATTGTTGCACACCAAGTTTCCATCTTCGATTCGGTAGGCGATTCCGTTGTGTTCCATTGTCACCCTCTGCCTTCTCCGGGCCAGAACTGACGTATTTGCTTGGTTCCCTATGTTCTGTTTCTAGTAGTAGGCCGAAACACTGGGGGTTTCCCAAATGGAGACATGATTCGACATTTTGCATTAAGTGCTAAGTTTATATTTTATTGTGAATCTTACAATTTGTTCTGGATGCAGGAATTCTTTGTTCGTGTTATTGTTTTGTCACTGACGTATATATAAAGAAAGCAACGGTATCCAAGTGTTGTAAGAAGGCATCGTTGTTTTGCCGAGTCTGATTTTCACTAGCATTGCTGTTCTAACTTTACTTTATGCATATATATATATATGTGATGTGTGTGTGTGTATATTGTGTGTGTACATATTAAAATGTGCTCGTATGTATATATGAGTATGTAGAAATTATAAGAATTGAGAGAGAGAGAGAGAGAGAGAGAGAGAGAGAGAGAGAGAGAGAGAGAGAGAGAGAGAGAGAGAGAGAGAGAGAGAGAGTTTGTAGGCTAAAATTCCACTGACGACTAAAATTCAGGACATATCTGATCGATTCTTGACCGGCAGTTCGCAAAAGCAGCGACCAATCCGCCTTCATATATCGTAATTGCCCCTTAAAGAGGGAACCTTTCTCTCTCTCTCTCTCTCTCTCTCTCTCTCTCTCTCTCTCTCTCTCTCTCTCTCTCTCTCCCCGTGAGCGTTTGTAGTTTATTATTAGTGGAATTAAAGTCCCATTTTTCTTGTTGGGTGGGAGTGAGCAAAAGTTTTGAGACAATAATGAGGCCGCAATTATGGCGGTAGCTATGTTTACCTTTTTCCTGAATTTTTCGTACCGTGCAATCGCGCATTTGCGTCTCTCCGTCTTCCTTTGATCTTTTTCGATGCGACCTCTACCTGCTCGCCCCAAGAGGTTGGCCAGACCCCTTTACACGAATAATACTCGTCGTTGTTAAGTGACTGCAAGTAATAAGGAAGAAACGTGAGACTGACCGAACTAATGATAATGGATGTATCTGGATCCTGAGTTAGTTTTTGCAGTTTGATCTCATTGTGTTCAGACGATTCAGCGAGAGAGGTGTAACTCTCTCTCTCTCTCTCTCTCTCTCTCTCTCTCTCTCTCTCTCTCTCTCTGATCCCAGTGTCATTTGATGTTAATAATAACATCGTATGTCTGCTTCATCAGTTCTCGTTAATTCGATTTTAATATACCCGGTTGCCATTGTGAATGTCAAAGGCGCTCTCCACTGATCATTTCAGACAAAGCTGGACCAAAGGCGCTGCATAATGAAATTTGCATAGGATGCCCGTAGACTTTTTCCAACGAAGGCCGTTTGATTCGCATCTGATTAATGATAATGGCGCTGTTGTAATCAAAGGGATTTCTTCCCTGAATCGACCTTGCTTTTTAATGAGAGGGATAATAAGCGATTCTTCATGGAATGTTACACACACACACATTTACCCGAGTTTTATCGGATGCGATTGTGTAAAAACAAAAAGACAAAAAAAAAAAAAAATACGCAGTAATCCACTTCCTATCTCGGAGAGTTTTTTTTATTTTTACGTGATTAATAAATAGCACGTTAGTTTAGACGAAGCAAAATTATTGACAGACGTCAGTGAGTCATTTTGATACCTAATTGGATAAAAAAAAAAGACATTTTTCCGCATAAAAGTTGGATAATTCTCTCTCTCTCTCTCTCTCTCTCTCTCTCTCTCTCTCTCTCTCTCTCTCTCATACTTAGGCATTATTAGCGGCTTGCTTTGTTAACATATACCAGTGTCAGTGGGGATTTGTATCGGAACCTCATTAGTCATATTCGCCTTCTTTGTTTGCACCTCTCTCTCTCTCTCTCTCTCTCTCTCTCTCTCTCTCTCTCTCTCTCTCTCTCTCTCTCTCTCTCATTACCTACTTGAAAATTATCATATGAAAACGTTATTGTCAATCAATTGAACCCCCTTTATGTTTATCTGACTTTATAATATAATATATCTATATATAATTAAATATATATATGTGTGTGTGTGTGTGTGTGTGTGTGTGTGTGTGTGTGTGAAGTATATAAATACATTTTTTTTTTATTCGTATGAATATATGGATTTAGAACATTGTCAGCTATTTAGAGAAGGAGTCCAGAAGGTAAGACATACCCTTCCCAATAGATGTTCCGCGGTTTTACTTGCCGACGCGACGGTGTGTCGTGTTTCCTGATGGTCAGCCATTGGAATACTGACCTGGCCCAACGCTGCTTGATTACACTAATCGTACAATTGGTAATTATAGTGTATGTGTATATTCATAGGTATATACATAATGATAGTGAAATACATTTTTAAACCAGAATTCCATCTAATAAAAGGAGCCCATGAAAATGTCAAAAGGTAGAAATTCTATGTAATATTTCAGAGAACAACTGTCTCCCTCTACAGGCAAATATAAAAATGTAGTAAGAATGACAGGAAAGTGGCATTTATACCAAGAGTTCCAGAAGTCAACCGTTACATCTAGTTGATAGCTTCGTAATCATCGTGATCGCTCGTGGGGGGAGGATTTTGTCTATAATATCGAAATCCCAAGCGCCTTTTGAGTGGTTCATTGTACAAATGTTGCTTTCCTGTAATTCTGACTTCATTCTCATACTTGCCTGTAGAGGGAGATAGTTGTTCTCCAAAATACGGCATTAAATTTCTATCTTTTGGAATTTTTACGGGCTAATTTGATTAAAAAAAAATATATGTATTGTCATAGTCTGCGGGCCGGGTATTAAATAAAGATATGAAAATCCAAAATTTTTACTCTCCTTAAAAATATGCCTTGTGCGAATACACCTAAAATGACTTGTGGGGGCCACACAAGCTATGAACAGGAAAAAGAAAAAAAAAACTTAATAGAAACACAAAAATTACATTTCAGAAGGATTGAATGTTAATGTAATTTAACCACAAATTAATAGAATTTCTGTAAGGTAATCAGAAGATATAAATTACAGGAGTCACTGTCTGGCTCCGTGGCACTCGTGATGTAAACATTAAATTCACAATAGCAAAACAAAGGTGCCACTAAATTGCAAGAAAAATCATGTAACCTAAGGGATCTCATAGGTGCATAAGATACAGATCAAGAACTTGAATTAGCAACATTAATTAACACTAAGCAGTGGAGCACTGTAACGAGTGTGAGCCTCGCTTGAATCTCGTGATAGTGACCGAGATTGGCACTGGCAGAATAAATTGAGTGGCGCTGATGATCTTTAGGAGGAGTCACAAAACAACGGGGCAGTCTACACAAATCTGCGAAGCAGAATTGAAATACGGGTACCAATGATGGTGATCAAACATAAAAATCTACAAGTGAAGTGAGAAATATATGAGATAATCCATTACCTTAATAAAATGAAATATTGCCAGAGGCAAAGTAAAGCGTACTAATATTACTTATTTCATAGAAGGTTCACAGTCAATTGAAACTGACATGGATCTCTGATGCAGACGCGAACGCTAGGAATGGTAATATGAGAAAAAACAGTTGAAACAGTGAATGAGTGCAAGGAACAGGAGGTGAAGGGTCGACAGAACAACTTCCAGTTTCAATTACCCAAGTCTGGTGACAAGACAGGTGTAGTCAGAGCCAGGGTATCAGCAGAAGGACGTAAGTCACTTGCAGAGCTTCACCAAGAGGATCGACAGATGTCGCTCCTCATACGTTGAGTTCTGTGGGGACTTGGAGGGCGATGGCGTAGATAGGCTGTCAAGGTAGACTTCTAGGCAGAGTTCAGTCTGCAGGTGGCACATAGGTTAAGGAGGCTAGCCTGGTTCAGCATCAAGGCACTGGGCAGAGATAGCGCCTCCAAATAGGAATACTGTAGTTGGTAGCTAAAATGGAATGCATGGCATTCTTACCGCTGGGAAAGGCTAGGGCGATGTGCAGATTAGTAGGCCAGGTCAGGCCTTATTTGTACCCGATCGCGGAGAGTCTGGTTACATCTGGTTGAGACGGGATTGATTCTCCTCCGGTCCTTTCGTCTTCACTGCTAATCCTCGTAACTACCTGAGAGGGTCAGTGAACACTGGCAGAGGAAGGGTGAAAGACAGAGTACATTCAAATAGGGCTCTCTTGGGTCGAGAGGAGTTTGGGTCAGGCATCGGTCATGCAGGTGAGAGGGGGTCGGAGTGTGTGCAAGAGAATGCAAGTTTAGACGTTGCATTCTTGTCCTTCAAGGTGTAGCCAAAGTCTCGGATTTCTCGATAATATGGAGTTAGCTTCCTATCATATAAGTAATTATTTGCTCATTTACGGAATGGGGTTTGTATCTGGGAGATGAACATATTTTCAATAGCCGATGTGTGCAGAGTAAGAAAAAATGCAAGTATTTTTATTTCAAGTTTATATATGTACCGTCAAATTTAATGGTATTTGCTAAATATTAGAGAATGAAGTTACCGCGTTTGCAAGTCGTAGTTTTAACATTGCGAATATTATGATTATACTTTATTGAAAGTTTGAGAAAAAAAAATTAATGTCATTGCCAAGTCTTAGTGGGAAGGAAACCAGTCATGATATTTGTCTTATAAAAAGATCGAGTCTATAAAAAATGAGTTTCATTTACCTGATCAAAGGTTAAATTCGTTTTTGTCATTTTTCAGACCCTATGGAATATCCGAATGCTGTCATGTGCTAGGGAAAAGTCTAATTCTTGTTACCTTTGCTGGCTGGATCATAAGGAAAAACCAAATTTTTTTTTATTATCAGTTGCCTTGTTTAGGTACTGTAATTTATTTCCATTTCTTTTTTCAACATACCTTCCATCTAGTGGTATCGATATTTAGGATACGTCCTCCTCACTGCAATGAAACGTATCATAAACGCCGCACGTCAGGTTGGAAACAATTGAGTGTCCGGTAAGTGGAGACCGAATCTATGGCAAATACCGGACAGTCGTTGATTTGTATTCAATAAATTTGACAGGATCTTAAACTTCTACACAT
>NC_087202.1:120137596-120150096 GCF_015104395.2 Macrobrachium nipponense
TGCTACTTCAAACTATAGAGGCCTCTGGACTAAGAGGACAATTAAATGTAATTTTTTTTTATTTACTATTCTCCCACCAGATCATTTTGGTCAATGATCTAGATTCTTCTCGTCATTTGAGGCATTTCATTCTTTAGCATAAACTAATTCTAGCAGTCTCATTTAGTTTGTCCGTTACTGTTGCTTAACAGTTAACTTCATCGATTTTAGTCTCCATACCGGGATCTACATTTCTTTGGTTTAAATATGGAAACGAAGACCACTTACCTGAGGATGTCGGCTTTCTTGTGCTTGGGGAAACTAGCTGGAATTTGTCATAATCTGGTAGACTCCAGTATTCAAATTTTTTGTAATCACTTGCTCATTTGGCTGCCATTTTTAGACCAGTTTACTTCTGTAACAGCATGAAATTAGAAATTATTAAATATTTTATACGTATTTTTTGTCCTTATTGCAATACCCGTGTTCCGTTTCCGCAAAAAAGAAAAAAAAACTTATACTCTGAAATTAATTTGATATTGAAGACCTGACTAACTCACTCCTCATGTATACCGTGTGCGGACAATTCCCAGGCGGGCAATTTCCATGCGGACAATATTTGCTATTTAATATTTGCTACTGAAGTAGGGTTTGAACATTTAAGGAGGTACAGAAACTGGGCTGTTGATGGCACCTTTAAGGTGTCACCAGCAATTTTCTATCAACTTTTTACCATCCATGTCCAAGTAGAGAAGTGTAGTTTTCTCTCGTATTAGATCTCTCCAAAACAAAAAGCGGAAACTTATAAAATGCTTTTTTTCCCCCCCCCAAAAAAATTCAGAATTGCTGCAACAAAATCCATTAACTATAATGAGTGACTTTGAAAAAGGATCATTTAACGCAATTAAATGTACTTTTCCTGACACTGATGTGAGTGGATGTTTCTTCCACTTCTGCCAAGCAAATTACAGGAAAATTGTTGATTTGGGGTATAAAGTTCGATACCACAATGATGCCGAATTTTGTCTTAAGATACGTTGTCTCTCTGCTCTTGCATTTTTACCAGTTGAAGATGTGTCTACAGGTTTTGAGGAACTTTCGGAGGATGAGGATATCCCTTCAGAATTTCTCTCGTATTTTGAGATAAATTACCTCGGAGTCATCAGAGGAAGAGGTAGAAATCGCAGAAGAGATAGTCCATTATTTCCAATTTCCCACTGGAATATGAATCTGAGAACTCAACGGTCTATGCCTCGGACAAACAACAGTCTCGAAGGATTTCAAAGTGCTCTATCAAATAATGCTCAACAACTTCACCCTAACCTATGGAAACTCATAGATCGTCTCATGAAGGAGGAAGTTTTGTCCCAAACAAAAGTACTTCACATGGAAAGAAGAGTTGAGAGATCTGCTACCACTAAGTATAAGAACATAAACAAACGCTTACAGCAGGTAGTCACGCGCTATAATCCGGACGATAAAATTAATTTTCTACGTTTCATTGCCTATAACTTACATATATTCTGAAGTTTTATAATCTGATTAAACACATTTTATTCCCGTTTATTTTTTTTAATTGAATGTGATTTTTTAAATAATTTCTTTTCATCTATGTTATTAGCATTCATTTTTTTAAACTAAATGTGTTTATAAATAAAAGTTTTTTGGAACATTTATTTTGATACTTCTTTACCTTTGTTATTTTCCTTTTCTAAACTATAATTGATTTCGTAAATGAAAAGTAATCGTGAAAGAAAACAATTAAAAGGTTATTCTGAAAAAACAAAAAATAAAAATAACCAAAGAAAAAAAATAACTTATTCTGAAAGAAACTGCGAGAAAATCATAAAAGAAATGGCCAGAAAATCAATAACTTTTTTCTTCATTTTAACCAATATATTTTCGAACCAATGGCAATTGTCCGGATGGCAAATGTCAGCCTGGCAACTGTCCATACTGGCAGTTGTCCGCATGGAAGTTGTCCGTATGGAAATTGTCCGCCTGGGAATTGTCCTAGAACCCATATATGTAAACAGAGCCGTACTTCTATTGGTCTACTTTTAATCCTATTTGGATCCTCGGATAAAGGTCAGTTGGCAGACTTTTTGCTTTCCCTTGCATTCGCTTCTAGGCGGTACATAGTTAGGATTTGTGTGTTTCTACGCTGCGTAGGTCCTTGGCGACGTTTAGCCGAGATTTTATTGCCAATGGTCGGAGGGAGATCGACTCCTACTTTGGGTTCGGGTTTAATTGGCATAGCCTCCTCACTCTTCCTGGCGAGAGAGAGCCCTGTTAACGAAGGAATTTAGAAGAGGTTTCATTGTGTTCGTCGTAGGGGGATGTACGGAGCGAAATCGGGGAATACAGGTAATGGTCATCGTCGGCTGCCACTGCATGTTGTTCGGTTTTACTGTTTTGACTTAGACTTCGTCTTCGCGCGTTCAGTCTTAAGGGATCACAGAAGATTAGAGACACTTAAGATGGACGCAGCTGAATACGCCTCCCTCTGGAAGAGGTGTGTCAATTAAGTGCCGATGTCGCGTCCCTTTATATCTCATGGGGATGAGTAAACCCTCCGGAATCCATTGGTCGAAAAGTTCGAATATCAGCATTTCTGAGTTGCAGGGACCACCGGGGAAATTTATTCACAGCGGCCTGCTTCTCTCGTTAAGGAGCCTCGGACTTTCGGTAGACCAGCGCATATCATTACTATTCATTGTTTGTCAAAGGCTGATCTGCCTTGCGTCATTTTGCTCAATAAATGCACTCGATTCACATCGGAATCATTTTCTTTTCCCGTTAGGGGTTTTCAATGCTGGTAATGTTTCTGTGGACGTGTCTTGTACAATTTCCTTTATGATAATATCCACTGCCTGCTTTGTTAGCACACCTTGGATGTTTGTGAATAATTTTCTAGGATGAGGAACCAGAAAATAGTTAAAAGTTAACTTTGTCGGAGGAGGTTTCTGTTCAGAATGACCTACCACCTTTTACTCTCTTTGGTCAACTCTGCCTAGATTCTTCTGTGGAGAGAGTGATGGGAAATTCATTAACGGCAGCGATTCAATTGTATTGTGTCTTGTACCCTGAAAATCAAAGTAACTGAGGAAAGAAATGTTCAGTCGTCGATGACGCAACAAACTTACTAAGATAAATCGGAAGTCTAATCTTAGACTTAGCGAGTATTGTAGTTAAAAAAATTCCATGAAAATTTTTTTGTGATTATCATAAAATGAGAATACTAAAACCAAAAGAAGTCCTATGATCTCTTTTATGCATTTATATTTGAGATTGTAAGTTGGCTGATTAAGAAATACTTGATTGCTGTGATGGATGAGTGTAATTATAGTAGATCGATAGAAAGAAAAATTTCAGAGCGTTGTACTTTGGCTGTTGAGTAGAGAGAGAAATGATGAATGCTTCACACACATATTTCGACGAGACTTCAACGATTGAAATATTTAATATTGATAATGTGCTCTCATGGTTGCTCGAATATTTTCTGTTCATTTTTGCTTTGTTTATTTAGCATCTCTGACTTTAAACAACGATACGACGCAAAGGCACCAACAATAAGCGTTTGTGTCCCTTCAATAATTCGTCAAGTACAGCAGTTACCGAGTTTTTTTTCTTTGTGTCTTTTGAATCGTCGGTTGGTAGTGTCAGCACCAGCTCTCTCTCTCTCACCTGTCACTCAGCCTCCGGCGTAGCATTGTTTGGGCAAGAATTTGCACATTCATAATCCTCTTTGGTGCCTTTGTTGCTTGCTTCTGCCATCAGCTTGTCGCCGAGAATTTTATGGATTTTCCACTCGAAGTTGGAATTTATGGTGAACGTAGTATTGGTGAGAGTTAAGAGTTATTCACATTTGTTATTTGCATGATTTTTTTTATTGTATTGTATGTATATGTATATATACAGGTATGTCACATGCACCGTGCATGTTTTAAATTCGCAAGTATTAAGCCCAAAATATCTTTTAATATCCAGTAACTTCCTCCCAAGGTGAATTAGAACTGATAAATACTTCGCCACGAGTGGGATTCGAACTTTCGTCTGGTTTGACAAACAACGACGTAAAACCACTTTTGACCAAACACAGTACACATATGTGCAGTGTGTGTATATGATGGCACATGGCAGATGTAATTCTTGAATGTTATTTATATGATTATTATTATGGTTTTTATCTTAAATTCTTAACGTCTCTTTTGTTAGGATTACTTTACGCAAAGTAGAAATAGAGAAGCGTCGGAGAGGAATTCATAGATATCTCTTGGTGGAGGGTTTTTCGGAAAGCGCCCCGGGATTTGGGTCTACACACACACACACACACACACACACACATCCCTCTCTCCTCCCTCCAGGGTTCCCAGTCCCAACGTGCGTCAAGGTGTTGTGTGGGCTTCCTTGTAATTTCCTCGCCGTTCATATCCCGGCCTTAGCAAGACATCTCCCCTTCTCACGGAGTTTCATTTCCAGCCGACACCGCCTCTGCCGCCGGTTTGATACCTGCTCTCTTCCGTCGCATTACCTCTCGTGGTTTCCTCCTCCTCCTCCTCCTTCTCTCCCACTATTGCATTGCATCCTAATGTATTTTTCTATATCTCTCTTATTCGTGTTCTTTCGCCATTCGCAAGCCCTTCGAATTGTGGTCCATTTCTCTATTTTATGTTTCGTCTTGTTCGATTGTTATCGTTATTCTGGATTCGATTTTCTCGACAATAATCGGTCGTAAAATATTTGTTGTCTACGTGTCATTTGCTTCCCATTACAATTTAACCGTGACGAGTGACTTCGCTATGAATGTGGCTTATCCTTCTGAGGTCTCCTGTTCATTATGGAGTCCTTCATTATCCCCGTATTTATTGCAGTCCACTCGAGAAGGATTTGTCTTGAGAAACCTTTATTAGCGTCAAGATGCTGGACTGGAATTGCTTCACCTGAGATGGCCGAGATGGTTAGTATCGCAGGTGAGATCGACTAAGCGTGCATCCAGCCTCGCATTGGAAGTGAACTTAGAAGACTCACTCGGTCAGATGGCTAACAATGGGTTACTCTCGTTAGTACGGATTATGGCGCACACAATGGTCGGATCCGCTGTGCCCTCTCTCTCTCTCTCTCTCTCTCTCTCTCTCTCTCTCTCTCTCTCTCTCTCTCGTCCCATCAATATTTCCCTTAAATATACTAATCTCTCAAAGTCATATCTTATAACTATTTTCCGTTCATCTTGCCTACTTCAAATTTCTCTCATGTCAATTTCTTTTGTTTAGGCTTTAGATATATCAGATGGTTGGAACATTGAAAAAAAAAAGATAAGTTTTTCTCAGCAATTTGAGTTTCCTATTCAATGAACTTGATTAGAATCTAAGCGACCTTTTCTCTTCTGATTCCATTATTTAGGTTTTGCGTCACGAACATTGAGCGAAATGTGTCGTCTTTGTCAGGGGATTAAAGGTTATGTATATAACCTTATCTGTATGTATATACATACATTTAATATATAATACTGTATGTATAAATATTATTGGTCTCGTAAGCTGAAAAAGTCTTTGAGTAACCATCCAAGGGCAACGATTCCGTTTAAATGAACCGATCAACAATAGGTTCTGCCGCTGTGTATTCAGATAGCTTGCGGTCGTTAGCACTGTATATCTGAGTTTAAGCTTCGTCGTTGTTAAGGAACCATTACGGCGCAAGATGTGGAATTTTATGTGGTCTCAAAAGGCTGTGCATTGTTACGCCTTTAAGCTGATGCAAGGTTCCTTTCTAGAGAGAGAGAGAGAGAGAGAGAGAGAGAACTAGCTTGCGTGGAGGATCCCTACCCTTCTTATCCTTTGCCGGTTCTCATCAACGCCTCCTCCCCCCCAGCTTCTACACCAGTGCCCCCAGAACCCTAGACCATTCTCCGTTTTCAGAGTTAACTTAAGGTATGTGCAATCATTAACCCAGATCTTAATGGACGATGCCAGTTTCAATTTTCTTTGTTAATTTCGCGGAGTTTAGCCTTTGGCGTTTTCTGTTTGAATTTCGTCGTTCTTGGGGGAGAGAATTCGGTTCCAGGTTTTGATTTGTGCTGTCAGTGTGAAAATGGGTGATGGGGCCTTCGATGGTCGGTGTGCGATCAGGTCTCTCGAGTTGATGCTGAGTCCAGGAGTGGCTGGAAATTCTGGTCGTTAATGATGGATATATAAGCCTTTTTTTCCACTTATTTGTCGGCTGTGAAGAATCAAAACTGTCTTGTCCTCTATAATGGTTTTTGTTGAGAAGAAGAAATATTGACTTGGGGTAACAGACAGCGGTTTGATGTAACGTTTTCAAATATATTATCCTAATTAGAGCTGAATCGCAAAGAAAACTTCCTAGTAACACTATTTGGTGTTACTTTTTCCTTCTTCAGAAAGCCTGAAGTTTATGCAAATATTGCCATTTTAAGGGGGATTTTTCACGTCTGTAAATCTCGCGTTGCCATTATGTGCATTCCGCTTTCTGATAAAACTGATATTTCAATACCTGTCCTTGAAATTGAATCTGGAAAGGTTATATAGCTCCTTTCACCAATTTCCTTGTTAGACACATTCACTGTTGAGCTTGATTGTTTACACAGCTAAATCATATCTTGGGTGGGTGGTAGGGGGTTGGGGACCAGGAACTGTCAGAGTGAGAAGGTTGGGTCTTGGGTGGGGGTTGAGGTAGAGGGCATTGTGTTAAACCGAAGATTTATGGAGGTAGACGGGTGGGCTCCTCTTTCTTTTTTTTTTTTTTTTTTTTGCCCCCTTACGTCTTTGTTATTACTCTTGATAAGAAAGGTAAGTAGACAATTATAGCGTAATTGGCCTCAATTAACTACCATAATGAAGCTTCTTCCTTGCTCATTACTGTCCTCATTAATGGAGACTTTGTTGTGGTTTTGTAAGGTGTCCTTCTCCCCCCCATCCGTCCCACCCCCTTTTTTTTCTATTCAGCTTTTCGGCTGCTTTTATCGGGCAGGTAAATACAGACATTGAATGCACGCAGTCTTTTCGGTAGAAATCTTCTCCAGCGTTTATTCAGGTTTTTTTTCTGGTTTGGGGGGAGGGGGTGTAGATGGCGGATTAGTGCTAATTCCTTTATTCTTTTTTAAATACTGATTAATAATAAACTGAACGCGGCTTTACGTGACGTACTACATATGATTGTATTATTATTATTATTATTATTATTATTATTATTATTCAGTTATGGATAATGATGAAATTCCAATCCATAGATATTAATTAAAAGAAAGATTGGCATCCCATCAAATACTCCCCGTTCCTTCCTCCTCCTCCTCCTCCTCGTCACCCATTTCTTTTCAGTATTATTTTCACCCGAATATGAAAATTGGTGTTCCGTCTCTAATGACCTCATTACTGTCTTTGGGGTTTTCGGATATACGACTTCGCTCATCTCAAACGAATGACTTGAAGAGAAGAAAAGAAAGGCGCCCCTTCCCCTCCAACTTCCCTTCTCTTATTAGCTGGATTGTTAGTTTCGTTTATTCATTTCATCATGATAGTCATCGAATATATTTTCCTATCCCTTCCACCGCCCCCCCTCCCCTCTTAACACATTTTGTCGCAATTATCTTAGCGTTTGTCTCTTTGATGGGACGAAAATTTTAGATATATCTTTTTGTAAGTCTATTTTATAATCTCTCGAGTTTACATATTTGGTATTGACTTTCAATTCATACTGTAGTTATTAAGACTAGTGTAGGTGTAGACCAGAAGTGTAATGTGGTTAGGATCGATTTTCTTAATTCCAACCCACAGTTTCGAAAGCAAAAGTGAAACACTTATTTTATTATTATTATTATTTTATTATTTTTTTTTTTTTTTTTTTTTTTTTTTTTGCTCTATCACAGTCCTCCAATTCGACTGGGTGGTATTTATAGTGTGGGGTTCCGGGTTGCATCTGCCTCCTTAGGAGTCCATCACTTTTCTTACTAAGTGTGCCGTTTCTAGGATCACACTCTTCTGCATGAGTCCTGGAGCTACTTCAGCCTCTAGTTTTTCTAGATTCCTTTTCAGGGATCTTGGGATCGTGCCTAGTGCTCCTATGATTATGGGTACAATTTCCACTGGCATATCCCATATCCTTCTTATTTCTATTTCAGATCTTGATACTTATCCATTTTTCCCTCTCTTTCTCTTCAACTCTGGTGTCCCATGGTATTGCGACATCATGAGTGATACTTTCTTCTTGACTTTGTCAATCAACGTCACGTCTGGTCTGTTTGCACGTATCACCCTATCCGTTCTGATACCATAGTCCCAGAGGATCTTTGCCTGATCGTTTTCTATCACTCCTTCAGGCTGGTGCTCGTACCACTTATTACTGCAAGGTAGCTGATGTTTCTTGCACAGGCTCCAGTGGAGGGCTTTTGCCACTGAATCATGCCTCTTTTTGTACTGGTTCTGTGCAAGTGCCGGGCATTCACTTGCTATGTGGTTTATGGTTTCATTTTTCGTATTGCACTTCCTACATATAGGAGAGATGTTATTTCCGTCTATCGTACTTTGAACATATCTGGTTCTTAGGGCCTGATCTTGTGCCGCTGTTATCATTCCTTCAGTTTCCTTCTTTAGCTCTCCCCTCTGTAGCCATTGCCAATTGTCATCGCTGGCTAGTTCTTTAGTCTGTCTCATGTATTGTCCGTGCATTGGTTTGTTGTGCCAGTCCTCTGTTCTTTCTGGTCTTTCTCCTGTCTCTGTATATTTCTGGGTCTTCGTCTACTTTTATTAGTCTTATTCTTCCCATGCACTCTTTAGCCACTTAGCCACTCGTCTTCACTGTTTTCAGATATTGCCCCAGTGCTCTGTTTTCGATGTTGACGCAGTCCTCTATACTTAGTAGTCCTCTCCCTCCTTCCTTTCGTGTTATGTATAGTCTGTCCGTATTTGCTCTTGGGTGTAGTGCTTTGTGTATTGTCATTTGTTTCCTGGTTTTCTGATCTATGCTGCGGAGTTCTGCCTTCGTCCATTCCACTATTCCTGCGCTGTATCTGATTACTGGCACTGCCCATGGTATGGCTTTTATCATATTTCCGGCGTTGAGTTTTGACTTGAGTATCGCCTTGAGTCTCTGCATATATTCTTCTTCCTGATCGTGTCCTTCAATCTCTTGGTGTTTTATATCTCCTCCTTCCATTATTCCCAGGTATTTGTATCCTGTCTCATCTGTGTGTTTGATGTTGCTCCCATCTGGTAGCTTTATCCCTTCAGTTCTCGTTACTTTGCCCCCCCCCCCCCCCCCCCCCTTTTTGTATGTTGACTAAGGTGCATTTTTCTATTCCAAACTCCATTCTGATGTCCCCAGATACAATCCTTACAGTCTGGATTAGGGTATCTATTTCCTTGATGCTCTTACCATACAGCTTGATGTCGTCTTTTCTTGAGTTGGTACCCGGCATCCATCTTCTGTAGTACTTTTGTCATGGGAATCATGGCTACTACAAAGAGTAGTGGGGACAGTGAGTCGCCCTGGAAGATCCCTCTCCTGATATTAATCTCTGCTAGTCTTATTCCAGAGCTTGTAAGTATTGTATTCCAGTTGCGCATTGTATTTTTGAGGAAGCTGATGGTGTTTTCCTCTGCCCCATATATTTTCAGGCATTCTATTAGCCATGTGTGTGGTATCATGTCGAAGGCTTTCTATAGTCTATCCATGCCATGCTTAGGTTGGTTTTCCTTCTCCTACTGTTCTTCATTACCATTTTGTCTATCAGGAGCTGGTCTTTTGTGCCCCTACACTTCCTTCTGCAGCCTTTCTGTTGGTGGGGGATGGTGTTTGTCTCTCTAGGCTAGGTTGTATAGCCTTTGTTCACTGATGATACCTGTTAGTAACTTCCACATTAATTGGTAGGCAGGTGATAGGCCTGTAGTTATGGCTATATTTCCCTTACTCTTGTCTTTTTGTACTAAGGATGTTCGTCCTGTGGTCATCCATTTGGGTGCTTGGTGATTTGAGATACAATGCTGGAGTTGTTCTGCTATTCATGGGTGTAGGGCCTGAAGTTTTTGAGCCAGTATCCATGGACTTCATCGGGACCTGGGCTTTCCAGTTTGGCATTTTCTTTAGTTGGTGTCTGACTGTGTCTGTCGTGATCTCTGTGAATCTTTGTTTTATTCTTCCTGTTTCTTCTTCCTTGACTTCCTGGAGCCATGTTGCATGTTTGTTGTGTGATACCGGATTGCTCCATATGTTTTCCCAGAGTCTCTTACTTGGTTCGGCTTCAGGAATTTCTGGGTGGTTGTCTTCCCTCTTAGTTGGCTGTATAGTCTTTTCTGGTTGGTTCCGAATAGTTTGTTCTGTTGGTATCCTTATTCCTGTTCATGTACCGTTGGATCTTGTGTGCTTTGGCCTTAAGCCTCTGTTTACATCTTCTATTGTGTTGTTTAGTCCCCTCTCTTGTACTTTGTATTTCTCGTTGAGTTCCTCCCTTGTTTTCTTGCTTCTTATTATTATTATTATTATTATTATCATCATCATTATTATTATTATTATTATTATTATTATTATTATTATTATTATTATTATTATTATTGGGTCCATGACTGGGAGAGGTAGAGAATTGGCTGACTTGATGAGAGAAAAGAAAGTAGATGTTGTGTGTGTGCAAGAAACGCGGTGGAAAGGAAATAAAGCTAAAGAGTTGGGAGATGGATATAAGCTATATTATAGTGGAGCAAAATAAACAAGGTAGAAATGGAGTTGGCATAGTACTGGCTAGTGAACTAAAGAACTCGGTAATAGAAGTGCATAGAAAGAATGACCGTATCATCAGATTGAAGATATGTTATGGAGGAGAGATTCTGAATATTATAAGCGCATATGCACCACAAGTTGGTTGCACAGAAGAAGAGAAGGGAAATTTCTGGAGAGACATGGATGGAATAATGCAAGAACTGGAAGAGCATGAGAGGGTGATAGTCGGGGCAGATTTGAATGGCCATGTCGGAAGTGAAAATGAGGCGATTGGGCGGGTGCATGGGGCCATGGAATTGGGGAGAGAAACCCAGAAGGAGAGAGTGTAGTGGACTTTGCTGTGTCATTCGACATGGCAATAGTAAACACATTTTTTGAGAAGAAAAGGGAACACCTAATAACATATAGGAGTGGGGGAAGATTCTCCCAGATAGACTATTTCTTTTTTGTATAAAAGGATAAATCTGGTGGAGGTCAAGAACTGCAAAGTTATTCCAGGCGACCATGTAGCCCCCCAACACAGGCTGCTATGTATGGACTTGAAGTTGAAAAGGGAAAGAAAAACCAAAGCTAAAGGGATAAGGAAAATTAAATGGTACGAATTACAGAAGGAAGGGGATAAGAAGAGAGAGTTTAAGAGGAGGGTTTTGGAGGATATTGATATGGGATTGAAGATGTTCAAGAATGGTGGGCACGAAATGCAGCAGTAATAAGAAGGCATGGAAAGGAGCTGCTAGGAGAGACATCTGGTATCATATGGGAAGAAAAGGATAGTTGGTGGTGGGATGAAGACATTGAGAAAGTAGTAAAAGATAAGAAGGAGGCAAAGAAAAGATGGGAAGAGTCACAGTCAGTGGAAGACAGAAATAGGTACAGAGAGAAAAACAAGGTGGTGAAAAAGGTGGTAGCCCAAGCTAAAGCAAAGTCGTATGATGATGTGTATAATGAGCTGGGGACAAAGGAAGGATTAAAGAAGATGATAAGCATCAAAAATAAAGGCTAGAAATAAGAGCACCAAAGATATAACACACATCAAACAAAGAATCAAGAGGGTGTAGTGCTTAGAAAGGAGGAAGACATTGTGAAGAGATGGAAAGAATATTTCGAACAGTTGTTAAATGAAGAAAATAATAGACTAATAAGAGAGGATGGGCAAGTGAACATTGGCATGGTAATGAGGTTTTCTAGGCAAGAGGTACTAATGCACTGAAGAAGATGAAGAATGAAGGCAACCGGACCAGACATGATCCCGGTGGAGGCATGGAAAGCATTAGGAGATGAAGGAGTAGATATACTGTACGATCTTATGATAAAGATCCTTGAACAGGAAAAGATACCAAATGAGTGGCGTGGGAGTATATTGATCCCAATTTTTAAAGGGAAAGGCGATGTCCAAGAGTGTGGTAATTATAGGGGCATTAAATTGATGTCCCACACTTTGAAGATACTGGAAAGGATGATAGATGCTAGACTGAGAGAAGAAGTACAAATAGGTAAAGAGCAGATGGGATTTATGAAGGGAAGGGGAACAACAGATGGTATATTTTGTCTGAGGCAAATAATGGAGAAATTCGGGGAAAGACAAAGGGACCTACATATGGTATTCATGACCTTGAAAAGGCTTATGACAGAGTCCCGAGACAAGAGGTATGGAGGAGCCTGAGGGAGAAGATGGTGCCAGAGAAGTATGTGCGATTGATACAAGAGATGTACCGGAATGTATTTACCAGAGTGAGGAGCAGTGTTGGGGAGACAGAAGGTTTTGAGGTGAGAGTAGGATTACACCAGGGGTC
>NC_087202.1:120155096-120177596 GCF_015104395.2 Macrobrachium nipponense
TTCTTGGAACTTATGATGAACTTGTTTTTTTCAGTTGCACTTTATAGTCCTTATATAAGCAATTCTTATAGATCAGGACTATATAATGTGTTGTGGAAGAACAGTCAGCGAGTTACCGGTCGTAGGACCAATTTTCCTTGAGTTTTGGTTCATTGCTGGTAATACTCAAATTGGTAACTGAAAATAAGGGTAACTTTCAAAATGAGTGTCCTTTAGTACAAGAGATCTTAAGTTGAAAAAAAAAATAGCAAATATTTTGCAAAATATTCTGAACATTTTTTTTTTCTTATCAAGGACATGGCCTAGAATGTTAATGTTTCTTAATCAATTCGTTAAATCTAGAGGCAGCGCCAGTACATCGCAGAAATAAAGTACGTAAACGTGAATGCACAACACATGAAACAGCTTTTAATATGGTGAATGATTGTTGGATTTTGAAAATCTTGGATAGACAGGTGAACATACTACATACATTTCGGCCGAACCAAGTTGCCATACATGTAATTGTTAGTCATAAAATCGGAGAAATAAGTACGCTAACAAACTTTGTAGACTTTTCTCTTATTTGTGCGATAGCATTAACATATGGAATGACGAAACGAACTAAACAAACAAATACATGGTACCTTTCATATTATTAGAAATGAATAATTGCGGTACGATGGAGCATCAAGTAACGTTTGGACAAATCTAATTTTAAGACTATTTCATGCAGTTTCGGCTTCATTTTAGCGTAACGAAATGACGATAGTGGATGAGAAGTGTTATATAGGTTTTATGAAATATCTCGGTATCATGATTATTAGCATCGAATTAATCGGTATTATTGTCAGTATTTTAGTCCAGTAAATAGTATTCGTTTTTTAGAATGAATTTTCAAGAAATCTTTGTCATGGGTCAAAGAGTTTGTATAATTAGGAAAAGATGAAGTTAATGAGGCTTTTTCACGTGTAACGTTTTTGTAATCGATAGTTTGTCCTCATAATTTTCAGTATTCAGAATAAATTTATTTGTGTCGAAAGACATTCTAATTTCAAAATAAATATGAAGTTTCATGTAGATGCATAATTACTTATGAGTATGATGTGGTTTCAAGTTTTGTGTTGATATTTTTGACCTTCAGTGATCACTGAACCAAAACTACTTTCTTTTCCCCTCCGGAAACTGTACAGGTCCCACCTATGTCCCCCGGGATCGGTGGATGGGGCAATGAATACTGGCATCACCCCCACGCGCACCCACACCCGCACGATCGGTACGCAGATCAGCTGGTCGAGCCCATGTTGAAGTTGGGAGCCGCCGACTCCTGGGGAAGTCAAGCGCGCCCACCGCCCAACCCACAGGACTGTATGAAAATGTCGCAACTCTCACCCCACGGGCCACCCACGCCTCATATGAATGGTTATGTCCCCCACCATCATCACGGTCAACATACACAGGTAATGACCCCAATTGCAATGTTTGGTTGACAAAACTGTCTTTAGGAATTTCAGTGAAAACTGTTTTATGCTAAGATAAATGAGAAAGTATTAACAGAGTGCAGTTACTTTTGAAGGAAGTCGATTTTTTCCTTATTTTGAGTAGTTCCTAGTTATGATGCAGGATAGTGTGCACTTAGAGTAGACAGTTCAATAATATATTAGTTACCCATTCATTCATATACCGGATTACCTCTCGCAAGGGTTGCGAAACCCTAAGGGATTGTCGCATAGCATTTCAGTTACTCGAGTTTAAGTATACAAAGACTTATTTAATTTTCTGAAGGATTATTACCAAAAGTAAAAGTATATTTTGAAAAAAAAATGAATTCCTGTCGTACAAACAAATGACTTTATCATTCTTGAATGAATGGTGTATTGTCAAGTCTTTGTCAATCTGCAAACAATATGCACAATACTATATGAAGTCCCCTCAATACGTTTTTCATTAATTCTTATGCAATGCACAGTTGACTTTCTCTCCTCAGGGCTTCACAAGTTTTGAAGACTTCCATCGGTATGGACCCCACAATCCCCACGCAGCGGCGGCTTTCCCCCACCCCCAAGCTCCTCACCCCCCTACCCCACATCAAGAAAAGATGGCCACCCCGACCAGACCTTTGCCCCACAACAATTACTCCCTGACAAGCCTTCAGGTGAGTCTCTACCTCTGAAGTATATTTTCCATTTGGAAAACAGGGGGAAAAGGCTCCTTCTGTTTATATATTCTACGGTTCTGTTTTTTTGTTTCCTCATTCATTTGCGATGAATTTTACTAGTTTGTTCATCTTAGGTTTCCTCATTGCCATCGACTTGAGCCTTGTTAGATGATAATCCGTTTTCGCAAAGTTGATAAAAGGTGCGTAGGGTAAGTCTGGGGTTTAGAAGGTTAGAATATAGGGGACCAGCCAAAGTGAGTCATATTAAGGTTTTACTTTCCAGTCATTATTTTTATTCATAGACTCCATTTCACATTTTCTCTTTCTTTCTATCATAGGATGTTCATTTAATATGAAATTTAAACTCTTATAGTTTGAAGACATCAGTTTCATTGATAGTAGGAATTTTATTTTCCCTAATGTATTTTTTGAATTATGGGATATTTGTTATTGGCAATAAACATACACTTACTCAAATCCATATTTTTTATACAAACGTCACGATGAAAGCAGTTAGCATGTACTGTCCTTATAAAAAGGGTTTCGGAGCTAGATGGAAGTAAGTCACTCAAGTGAAATTTGCCACGGGTGTGATTTTGTCATGTTAATGGTGGCAAATCCTCTGACGTTTGATTCAAACTAACCACTTTTGCAGTTCAGCAGTTTTAATTTCGTAGAGTAAGGATTTCAAGTATTGTTTATAAATTTCTCTTTTCCTTTTTCTTTGAGTTTTTGTGCTCCTTGGCATTATGTAAATCACTGTTTTTCCTTTACAATTTTTTTATTGATTTGCTGTTTAGGCAATCATTTTCAATCAGGCTTAGGAATCTAACAAGTCATTTGAATGTTTATACGGGGATGTCGTATTGCTATTGGTGATCTTACGTGTCTTGCATATTTCAGTTCATTCTCATTACCGTTTTACTCAAATGCTTTCATCATTGTTGTAATCACTTTGTACTCCTCCTTAAGGTTGTACTTAATTGCTTCTGTTTGTCATTGTACTCAATAAATTGTCTTATTGAAGACACTGTTATTGCTTATTAATCATCTTTGTTGGATAGTATTGCTTTATCGAGAATTTACCTAAATGCGCTGTTGCATGCTGCGTTGTCACATGCTATAAGCTAAATTTTTAAAGATTTAAAACTACCTGAGGAAGGTTAATTTTGATACGTGCCAGTTTAGAATTGCCGGTCCCATGTCCGTACAGAATCAAGATTGCTGAGGCATGACCGATAGACATTTTACAGAAGTAGTTAAGAAAGGAATTTTGGCCATTTTTGTGGGTGTCACAGGTATCAACAAAACACCAAAAAGGATAAATGGGTTTCACTCTAGTCTAGACTTTAAAATACATTTCAATGTTACTGAATTCTCTGACAATAGAACACTTTAAATAGAAATGTCAGTTCTCGAAAAACCTGGTATATACATATTTATGTAGATTTGCAGTAGCATTACACATTATTCAAAAAATTATCCAAATCATTTGCTGGTCCTCATATTGTGGGACCAGCCAGCCCCTGCCGTTGATTCTGCTTTCTTACAAATCCTCCCTGTGTGACCCCCAACCAAGACATCATGCTTCCTCCTTGGCCGTCCCCTTTACTCTCGTTTTTCCTCAAATGAGTCAATGAAACCTATACATATATGTATGTACCTGTTAGGAAGAATGTCTGTGTGAATTAAACGAATCAAAAGTCACTTGGTGTGTTATGGAGGTGTGATATACAGTATGTGCGTTTCAGGCTATGTTCCCAGTGCTATATGTGTGTTTCAGGCTATGTCCCCAGCACATAGTGTCCACAGTCTATCGCCGACGCAGCCTCTCGGGGAAGGCCACTACCCAGGCCCCGGGGGGGAGGCTCATCAACCAACCAACACATTTCCAACTCCACCCACCTCACAAACTCCACACACTGCCCATTCAGCCCACTCCGCCCACACTGCCCATTCTGCTGCATCCAGCAGTGAATCTAACAGATTGAGAGCAGCACTCACTCATCGCGAACAGCAGCAGCAGCAACAGCAACAGCAGCAGCAGCAGCAGCAGCAGCCACACAGTGGCAGCCCTGGCAGTGGAGGCGTTCCTTCCTCTGGAAGTAGTGGTGCCTCGGGAGGGGGGCCAGGGAGTGGTAGTGGAGGAGGTGGAGGTGGAGGCGGCGGCGGTGGTGGTAGCGGCGATGGAGGAGGGGGTGGAGGTGGAGGGGGAGGTGGAAGCGGAACACCCGCCATGCAAGACATTTTGGACTTGGAGGCCACAATCCAAGGAGGACTTGACTGTAATGTGGATGAGGTAGGATGGAGATGATGATGATGGCGTTTGAATGGTGGTGATGATCACCTGCATCTCTTGACTTACACAGTCTTAATTAACCAGCATTTGTGCATTGTATGGTGACAGTAGTAGAAGTTGTGTGCTTACTAAGGGCTGCATTTCCTGGGTGCCCAGTAAAGGGATCTTAGTATGGTTACCGGTTAATTTTTTTTCTTTTTTCTCTCATAAAATCCCACGTACGAGTTATAACTGCTTCCTTGAGAAAATTTGTCTCGTAGCAAAGATGTCATCTACCTTGCAGCAAAATAGTTTTATGTTGCAGTTCACTGGTTGTAGACTGTAAAAGATTAGTATGACTAACGATTTAGTATACTTTGCATGTCCGATCTAAGGCTGTGGTACTCCACTGCCATAGATCCGGTACTTTGTATATTGTTATTAACATGAAAGAATGTACCTTGGTTTTAACATCATTCGTAATCTATTTCCGAGTTAGTAAGTGCCACACGGGGAAGTTCACCGACCGACTTCTCTCTCTCTCTCTCTCTCTCTCTCTCTCTCTCTCTCTCTCTCTCTCTCTCTCTCTCTCTCCTTTATATTTCTCATCAGTTTTTCTGCTTGGCATTACAGTAGTTTTTGCTGATTGTGCACAACTGCTTCTTTTGTTTTGTACATGCAAAACTGACCGCATGCCTGAGTGAGTGGACAAATTCACAAGTAAATCAGATGTTATGGCTCATTCAACATATTATTTATCATGCATTGTGAGCCTCTAGTGCAGTAATTGAAGATTTGGTCGTGTTTCTGGGTGGAAGTCACAGAACATTAGACGATTTCATTTGCTTGCAATATCAAAGATTTTGTCTGTAAATAAAGAGTTTATAATCTCAGTTGACTTTTAAAACTTAAGATAAGCTGATGTTAACTGGAGTTTTGTAAGTCGTCCCAACGGCTCCTTCTCTAAAAATAGAACATGTCGATAGATAGAGAACAGAAATTTGTTTATATTCCTATGTAAATCGACATAAGATATGTTTGACAACTATTTCGTTTGCAATGAAAACGAGTCTTGTTGACTTTCTCTTAGATCACCCTCTTTCCCTCATGCTCAGGTGTCTTCTTGGCCTTGCCTGATCTCGTCTTCTTCGTCCTAAATATGTCAACATATCACCTGTACATCATGAAGGTTCTTGATGAAAGTGGGGTGTTGCCCCTAGATATAAGTCCGTCACCTTCATCCTAATCAAAAATAGATTAGTTTTCGTTTACTTGCCTTATTTCTCACATTTTTTTTCGTTAATTATAATTCTTGATCACTGCGTCTTTCTATTTGTCTTTCTCATATAGTAACTTATTACAAAAATGCATTATATCTAATTATACATATATTAGAAAATTTCCGCAAAACATACTCCCAAAATTTTCAACAATAACCAACATACATTAGGTTTGTGTCATTGAGTACAGGTGTTTAGAAAATGAGGTATTCGTTAGGCGTAACTGAAATGAAATGAAGGCTATTTTGAGAAGCAAAACAAAACCAGTGGTGTTCCTTGACTCTTCCTGTATGTGAAAGTGCGCGAAATCACTCCAAAACATGTCATTTTTTGCATTTTAGCAAATATGCAAGATATGGAAAAATGTGAAGCCTTGGATGTACAGATATGTAGTTCATTTTTTGCCAGGTAGATAGGGCATATAAATGTAAAAAGTACGATCATGATTATATATTAGGTAGTGCAGTTGAATACTAGTCACTGGGCGGACACAATCATTAGTCAGTCAGAGTTGGCCGAAATAAAATCTAGAAAAACTGAAAATCGAAACTCGACCAATAAATCTTAATTATCACTGGGAACATGTGTGTTGTATTCGATGATTATCGAGTCCGAAAAGAGACTGTAAATTTTACCCCTTTTGACTGCAGAGATTATATAATACCTTGAAAGGTATGTATTCCTACTTAGTATTTGAGGTGTTTCAGTCACATAAGAATCCTCAGAGACAACAGTATCCTCATCGTTTTCTCATTCCTGGACAATGTCTTCAGCTCGAACATATACAGTACTCCCGAACTTAGTCGTTGAAGTAGAAGTATCTATACTTTCCTTGACAAAGCTCTGGATATTAACAAGGAAAAGTCAGTTGGTCAAAAAATTATTACTGGTTGGAGTACATGGCACATACCATGCCTGTATTCGAAGCCTTTATTGAGAATGTAATTGCGTTACTAGATTTTTTCAGTCCCTTGACAAGATGGTGCTTAAATCTCGCAGATATAGTTACTATAGACACACCAAATTCAAGACACTCAAATAAGATCACATTTTGAACTTGGTAGTTTTATCCCTTCATCTTTCCGTGTCCTTTGTATCCCGACATCACACAGACTCCACCTATAATTTCGATAATCAGTGTTTCCTTTGCCATCTTCGTTTTCCATTGTTCTTCCTGGTTTTGATTCGCTTTCCTCTAAACCCTTTTTTCCCTGCCTTTCTTTCCACCCTTTCCCATCTCTTTTCCTGTGAGTGAGTGAGTGAGTGAGTAGTCTCTCAGGCGGGGCCAATGCGTCAGTCAAAACTCAGCATCAGTCAGTCAACCGTCAATCAGACATCCCAGTCAGCCACTCAGCCGTGATGTTTAGCTTCGATCATGCTCAACTTTTTTTTATTCAATCCGAAATCAAAAAAATAATCATTGATGTGTATTAAATATATACTTTTATGATTTTGACAATTATTTCTGAAATCCCTTTTAGTGCTTTTTGGTGTTTGTTGTCAAGTGATTGTGCGGTAAAGCATGCATTAGCAGCCTTAAATATATGCCGTGTGTGGTGACTTTTTTAAAAGGGGGAATTTCAGGTCTTGTGTTGTTATATGTATGTATATATACACACATATACACAGGCACACTTGCATATATAGTATTATGAGAATAGCTTTACACAAAATATGAACAGAGTGCTTGCCTCGAGGAAAATGAAACGACGTAGCGCAAGATTCTTGCTTCAACTCTAAAGCATTTTCAAGCTTGGAAGAAGTTCCTCCAAGTGAAGGCGGAAGTTCTTGTTCTGCGTCGTTTCACTTCCCTCTAAGTCATCCGCTTTGTTTATGTATAGAGAAAGGTTGTTTGTCAAGGTTACATTCATCAGCGTCATATGTAATATTGACAGAACTTGAATATATCGTCACCCAGAAAAGGTTTCTTTAGAAGTAGCAGCAGTAGATCATATCACTACCATTATGAATAATACAGCACATCGGTTGCATTTATATGTTAATATATTGGTTATAGGCTTTATGCAATTGCTTGAATGCATAATAAAGTTTTGAATTAAAAAAAAAAGTGACACTCGTCCCTCTCCTCTCTTGCAGCTTATTGATTACGAGCGGCAGTTTTTCGGAGAGAAGTTGGATTCTTTTTTACCCCAGCAGTCACACCATCACGATCACAATCACCACCATCACCACCACAGCAACCACAGTCACCATCCAAATAGTCATGGCAACCATGCCCACCATGGACAGTCCCATGGCCACAGCCATGGCTACACCGAAGGGTCGCAGATGGCAGCACCGTCAGGCATGAGTTATTCGTGTTCGTCGATCACTGCCTCTGGGAATCAGTGGGTCCGCTGAAAGGTAAGTCCTTCCTTTTCACATTTAACGGAAATCAACAAATAGAACCTTCAGTAAATAATATATGAGCTTTGTGTTACTTTCTTAGTGAAATCCGAGTTCAGCTGCCCTTGATTTGTTGTTTAGTATACTAGTTTCCAGACTGGTCATTTTTCATAAACATCATATGATTTCATTCTTGAATCCGATCGGAATTAGCGCTGAACTTTTTATGTATCTGTTGCCTAAGAGTCGAAGAGAATGAGAATGATAGCCTTCTGGATAAGATGTTAAATAACGTCTTGAACAGGCAAAAACGGGTAGCTGGATGTGTTTTGCGTCCATTGTCTGTGGAATTGTGGATGTTCCTTTTTTTTCATAGCAGTAGCAGTTTTGGAGTTAAATGTAGACTGCTTCGGGTACAGACATTGGTGTTTTCTCCGGTCCACTGGATGGAACAGGAGTTTCTTTTCATCCCAAGGTACAAGGGTGGGAATTAAGGCCTTGAAATTAAGCCACTCCGACATGTTCCTCATTTCGTGTTTCTCTGATATTGTAATTTGTCAGTTTTATTTAGATAAGTTTTTAATCGCTTGCGAGGAAATTTTGTGAAACCGTCACATTTGTATTTCCTCGTGCATCTAAAAGTGTTAAGAGCTAGATTTAGGTTTAGTTTCTTTATCTAGTTCCCTTTCATAAATATTTCAAATGACTGAATTCCTTGAACTTTGTCTCTTTCAAACCTTCAATACGGTGGTCAAAATATCTCGGGTGCAATTTTTAGAAATTGCCCTTGTAACATAATCCATTTAAATTTGTGTATTTCTAAAATCCTGAAAAGTTATTTGAACTTCCTTGGTTTACTGGTTAATAAGGAGAAACGTATTGGCAAATGTGCCATTATTTGGAACACATTATTCGTACAATGTAAAACACGGAAGTTGTAAGGAGAAGTGAAAGTGAAATCTGATCATCGTAGTACATGCGACCACAAACATAGCATTTTGCTATCGCTGTGATACATCGACAGAGGGAGGAGGATATGATACATACTAGGAGCCAATAAATTTGGCATTGTATCCCATGTGTTTACGTAGGGGATACCATTCATAACGAGCAGGGGGACGGATTGGGGTGAAGGCATGTTCCACCAGCGCCACCCTCTCCTTCTGCGGAGGTGTTTGTCCGGCACCCACAAGGCCAGCCTCTGGGCCCAATTGTTTGGCTTGACGGCTTGTTTATCGAGTGGGACGCCGAGGTATATAAATATCGCTTGTGATATTAATCGGCGAGAGCAGCCGTCGTACTTTGGTGGTGATGCCCGCTGCCTCATACAGAGACAAATTGTGTGCGAAAGTTCAACAATTAATCACCGCGCTAGAATTCTCTCTCTCTCTCTCTCTCTCTCTCTCTCTCTCTCTCTCTCTCTCTCTCTCTCTCTCTAAACGAACACCCTACGTTGTGACTCACTCATGTTATGAAGATTCTTCAGTTTTCCCGCACATTTCATAAGTTTCAGGTAATTTTTTTCTCATTCTCTTAAGTCACTTCTGAGTGAAATGAAATTTAAACATTAACCTAGTTGAGACCTTCCCCTTGCCTTTTAACCGTGTAATATGTGAATAGTCGACATTGCGATAATAACAATACAGTAACTAACATTATCAACAGTGATAGTGTTAGCTATTGCGTCGTTAATGGTATATTTGAAAGCATTTATTTCTTATTAATATGACATTGCTCGGGTAGGACTCTCTAGTACAAGAATATCTTTCTTCTAAACATCTCAAGGGTTTACACATGAAAATAGCACTAAATCGCTCTCTCTCTCTCTCTCTCTCTCTCTCTCTCTCTCTCTCTCTCTCTCTCTCTCATTACACATTTTCTTGTTTTCTGATCGTCTGATCCTTTTGTCAAGCGTTGAGCATCAACTCCACTAAGCCCCTCTTTTTCATAGGTATTCTACCCCAAACTCACCCCTGCCCCCTCTCCCCAGTCTTCCTCCTCCACCTTTTGTCGTGTTACCCCCCACCCCCACTTCCGCCACCCTCTCCATATCTCGACTTCAACTAATGGATTTGTCAGCGTCCCGTGTTGCGAATAATTCTTCATATAAATCCTGGCTGGATTAAAAAGAAAAATTCTAGAGAAAAAAGAAGAGGAGCAGGGCAGAAAAGGCATCTGAAAAATATAGGCATTATAGTGTCGATACTCCGGGTTGAGATCGATCCCTCTTGCTCCTCGAGTAAAAGGGAAGGCGGATGGAAGAGGCCTCGCTAGTGGGTAGAGTGCGCACTTGGTTGTCCGGCGGAGGTGGCTAGTAAGCTCGAGTACGTGTGAAGAAACTTGTCCGTCAGCAGAGCCGGCTTTTTTTTTTTTCTGTTTTGTCCTAGTGTTTACCAAAGGTTTGTTAGTACAGATGTGATATGTGTCCCCGCTGGGTAATGCACGCTTCATAATTTATTCAGGTAATGATTTCTCATATCTTTTCCTTCAGTATGATGCGGTAGACACGTTCTTCATTAGGCGTATTTTGCACAGGCTTTCAAGATAAGATCAAAGGCTGTGTTTATATCCTTTTTCCCTGCAGTATTTTCACAAACCTTTTTGCAGTTTAAATAGTGTACTTTTTGGTTTATTGTTATCAAGTCAGAGTGCACAAATACCTTTATATAAAGTTGTAGTATCATTATTCTTCCGCTGTCATGGTTCGACTTATCCCCAAGATCATTTTTTAAAAGTAAAATTAACCGAGCTCTCGAATACTAATTTAAAAAGAAATTTATGTCATCTCTACTTAAATTCTTCAGAACTCTTGGAAAAATTTGGTGCGAAGGACTTGGTAGTAAAGAATTACTTTTTAATTTTGAGACAAATTGGTAGTTCAAAATGTTTAAACTTTCAATATACTGCCAGACAGAAACCACTGTTGAATCTCGGCAGCAGATCTCCTCAAAATTCGGCGTTTAACTTTTAAATGTCTCCACTCTGTATCTCTTGAACATACACATGTTAATACACTTAGATACCGAGCCATCATTTATAACCATCATTTGGGCATTAAGTGCAGTATCGCTCGACCTGGTGTCTGCTGGTCCAGCCGAGCGAAGCTCACCGAACTTCGTCGACCCTGTGTCGACTGTCGAGCAGACCCAGTGGAACCGGGCGAAGTTGAGAGAAACGCTCCGCGCTCCGACGATGGGAAGGGAATGAATGATCCGCCCGCCAGGGAAGGACCCCGATTACTGATTAGATTAATGATTTGATTAATTTAGCTCTGGTTATGATTAATCTTTGAAGGTGCCGATTTACATTTTTCACCACTGCGTGTCATGAACAATTTTTTTTCCTTTTTATTTTCCTTTATCTTGAGTTTGCGTCGTCTCCAGCTTCTTCGCCGTTCTGACTTGGTTGGGAATCCACATTCAAGACGTAATGTGAGAAATTTGTGTGTTTATGTTGTGGATGTTATGAGTTATATATATAATATATATATTATAATATATTATACATTAATCACTGACGCTGGATTCATGTGCCTGACATCCAAATGAGAAAATGATAAAGGATTTATAACCCTTTTTCATTTTTCCTTGTGGGTGTCTTATTTATATATATATATATATATATATATATATATATATATATAATATAATATATGTTATATATATATATATGTGTGTGTATATGTTTATATATATAATATATATATATATATATATTATATATATATATATATATATATATATATACATACATATACATATATATGTGCGTGTGTGTGTGAATTAGAAGTAATCATATATACTATATTGTGTTTCCTTAATTATGAGTATAGGAATTTTAGATTAATTGCTGCCGGTAGAAACCAATTTCCCAAGATGTACTGCAGCCGTATTAATCCTTTATACTTAATTAAATTTGATCAAGTTCCCTGCTAAGTGTCGAAGGTCATCTAGTCGCTCTTGGGGATACTCTGTCCTGCAGCGGCCGCCTCTACCTCTCTCCCCTACCCAGTACTACCCTGGAGGAGAGTAGGATCGAGAGTAAATCAGACTAGGTAACCTTAGCTCGGATTAATTCGATATGCGGTTTATTGCTTATTAACTTTATCCTGACATTTTGTGTTTTTTAGTGGTTTTGGTTCATAAATGCGGATTAGGGCAACTTGTAGTTGATGTCTGGAAATTGTATATATATGTTTTTGATGTCTGGAAATTGTATATATGTTTTTGATGTCTGGAAATTGTATATATGTTTTTGATTGAATCTTTTTATTCAGTTTACTATTGCTTATACTTGTGAATAAATGTCCGCTATCTATGTGAAGACGTTTTGATTTATACCTTTATGTGAATAATAGACAAGTATCAAATTCAGGTAGCACACCGTTTTAGTTACAAAGGTTTCAGGGTAAAATGAGAATACAGTATGGGCAGTTTTATCTTTCTATGTTAACGACTATGACCTACGGCATAGCATATCATTTCATTAGGCCTTTAGAATAATTAGTACTGAGAAAGACAACTCAGACGATACAGTACAGTTCTCCTAAAGTACAGAGTACAGTAATCGGTAAAAACTTCTTGATGCTCTGTTACTGCCTTTGTTTCTCGAATCGCTTTGTATTCAACCTATCCTTATCTGAAATAAGGACAATCCATATACATGTATATGTGTGTGTATATATATATATATATATATATATATATATATATATATAATATATATTATCTATATATAGAGAGAGAAGAGAGGAAGAGAAGAGAAGGAGGGAGGTGAGAGAGAGAGAGAGCGAGAGAGAGAGTTTATACTTTGGTGATTGCATAGTTTTGCTATTCTCATGTAGATTTCAGAACCTTGTGCATCAGAAGAATTACAAATCCGTCAGTGCCTTCTGGACATTCCTTTGGTTAATGGAGATACAAACTAACCCTTCTATGCAACTTTGCACTGCTATGTTAGCTGTATATACTAGTACCAAGTACCATCTTTAGTTATAGGTAGTCATAAATATGTAAACCTCAATGCAACGATGAATATGGACATCTAGTCAGTCACATGCTTATAGGCACCAAGTTGCTTTTCTACTCATAAAAAATATTTTGAGCGATTGCGTTTAATGCCATAGATTGTAGGTTTCGTGTCTGTATTTGAAGTGATTTTAAGTTATTGTCAGGAAAACGTAAGTTAGATGGACAATGATGTTTTACTGATAAACTGTGTTATTTTTAATTATTTTCATTATCAGAACCAAGAATGTATTTTTGTATTTTCTGAACATTACTTTAGTTCTGTGACGTCGCCGTAGGGTGTCTGCAGATTTGTATATTTTTATTATCATCACCATTACGATTAACAATAATAATAAAACAACCCATTTTTCTTAGTGTAGTTTGTTTGTGTAGCCATAACCCTTTTTGAATAGTTGTAGGCCCCATGTCAATATTTTAATGCCTCGAAAAGAGAAAGAATAGTTTAAATAATTTTCAGTGTGTTTTTTTTTTTAACATTCCCATCACTTCACTGGCCCCTCCCCCCGCTCCACTTGTTCGTTCACTTTCTTTAAATTTATTCTCTCACTTTCATCTTTTTCTATCCCTTTCATTATTATCCACATACGACCCTCATTTTCTGTTCGTTTTTCATTTTCTGTTGCCCTTTAACCCATCTCCTTCCCTTCTTCTTTTCTCTTAAAGTTCCCATTTTATGCAGACTCTTCTTTTCCCTAACCTTTTCTTTCCTCGTCTCCCTCTTCATCAGCCCTCCCCTCTTCTCCTCATCATGAGGGCAAACTCCACCTCATTCTCTGTAAGAAAAATTACCAGCCTTAACTCCCTTAACTGGCGGCAAATCTCATCATACAGACAATTACGGGACGGCAGATCGCGCCTAAAATTATAATCCCGCCCGGGCGAAAAACACCTATCCAAATTATTAATAAAGTGCCAATAATTGTGTCGGAAGAGGTGACGGTGACGGAGCGTTTCCAAGGCGTCTTCATTTTTTTTATCTTCAACCTTCATTTTTTCTCTTTTCCGCGGGTTCTGAAAAAATTATCTTCATTTTCTTTCGTTACTTTTTCGTGAACACTCCTCTGCTCGATTATCATCCTTTTTCTTTACGTACTGCACTGATTACTGAACAGAACATTCATGGTCTTACGCTACAGCTTTACCGAAAATGTTTCTCTTCCTATAGCGCCTGTAGGTTATAGAACGATGCTTGCATGAATAGGCCGTGACTCAAGTTGAAAGCTCTTCTCTGCTGCCTGCCCAGACTCCGAAATCCACCCGAGATGCTCCTGCACCCGCATAAGGGAAATGCTAATAGTATGGGCACAAATTATAGCCTTTCCCATTACCATATAAGGCATTAACCTCCATCGGCTTGAGGTCTCTTCTATATTCAGTTAACACTTCCTGGTTCTAATATATCAAAGCTTATCGTTTACGGCTATGGCGTCTACACTTTATCCCCCTCACCCCACTTTTTTTTTTCTGGCTGACCTCCTCCTTCAAGCCTTCCTCTCTCCTCTCTCCTCCTCCTCCTCCTCCTCCTCCTCCTCCTCCTCCTCCTCCTCCTCCTCCTCCTCCTCCTGCGTCTCTTTCTCGGCCTCTAAATCTTACATCCACACCCACTAAAAGCCACTTAATTTGATGAGAGTGAAGATATTAAAATGTGAAGGGTAACGAGAAGGCTGAAATGGAAGACTGTGCCGAGGATATGATTTACTAAACAGCCATGTCGACAGCCACCACCACCGCCGTTGCCCCTGGTTCCTCCTCCTCCTCCTCCTCCTCCTCCTCCTCCACTCATCTCTTTGCCTCCCATAGACTAATACACACGTACACACACACGCGCACTTCTGGCCTTATTTACTCTTGGCTTAATTTGCCCAACAGCGTCACTGGAATCTCCCGTCATAATTTGTAATACATTGAAGTGTCTTCCTATCTACCTACTCCTCACTAGGATGTTTATCTCTGTAACGTCTTCCGTCGTCGGTTATTTTTATCTGAATAAATTACCTAACTTAACCATCATCTGAGTTTTGTGGCTTGTCAGTATTCGAGTTTGTTAGGGTCAGTGGTTGGATGTGGCATTGACGTCTGTATTAACGCTGACAGGAGCGTTCTGATTTATAAGAAAAAAGAAGACACAATCATTAGACTTCGGTATTTTTCATTGATTTCTTTCAAAACAAAAACTATGCTATCCTTTAGGGGCTGTCTTTTCATCTGGATGTTTCTAAAATCAAAGAAACATAACTGAAGTGGGCGAAATGAGGTTTCATTGAAGAATATACATATATATATATATATATATATATAATATATATATATATTTATATATATATATATATATATATATGTATGTATGTATGTATGTATATATATATGTATATATATATATTATATATTATTTATATATATAGTATAGTATATATATATATATATATATATTTATAATATAGTATATATAGATATATATATATATATATATATATATATATATATATATATATATCATATATAAAGAGGAGAGCCCGACGAATTTCTTGATATTAAAAGGACTGTACTCGAGCGTAAAGTATTTTCATTAAGTGGGTCTGTTTATGTTAAATTTGGCTGTACCTTATCGCTTGAAATCGTTAACCCTGAAAATCAAAATGATTTGTTCTCCAGATTTCAGTACTATCGGCACCACTAATAAATGAAAGCCATTTTTCTGTTTTCAAGAATCAGACTCTCATTGAGCCCTTTATTTTCCTTCTCAGTAGGGAGGTAGTGCCGTCAGTGCACCTCCCGCTGTGCACTTTAGGCATTGTCAGTGTTCTTTGCAGCGTCCCTTCGGCCCCTACCGGCAACCGCTTTCATTCTTATTACTGTACCTCCGTTCCTATTCTCTCTGCCATCTTGCTGTCCTAACAATTATTTCATAATGCAACAACGAGGTTTTCCTCCTGTTACATTTTTCTAACCAATCCACTTTTAGTTTCGCTTTCAGTGCTGAATGATCTTGTAGGTCCCAGCGGTTAACCTTTGGCCTAAATCCTATATTGTACTATTCTCTTCTTATTTTCCTTAGGTGAAAGAGAGTGAGAGTTCGACCAATACAATTGTGACGTTGATGCTCTCGGTTCGGGATCCCTCGCTCTGTAGTCGCTTTCTCTTTTTCTTCCCTCTCCTCCTGATTCTCCTCATAAGTACACTCTTCCCCCTTCCTGAACTGCCTCCATTCAAGCCCCTTCAGGTTTTTCCATCGCACAAGATTCTACATTTTACGAGTTCTTTTTTCTTCCTTTCCTTTCATTCCTTCTTCCCCTTTTCCCTTGCCATATCCTTGCATGTCCTTGTCTACCCCTTTAGGAGTCAATTCTTTGGTTTCTAGTTCTCTCCCTGTCTTTGTCTATTTTGGACCCACTCATTTCTTCTTCTTCTTCTTCTTCTTCTTCTTCTTCTTCTTCTTCAATAATCCTCGGCTATTCTATCTTTTTCTCTGTAGTTACTTTCTGTTTTGTGTGTGTGCGTGTAATATATAATTATATGATCTAATAATTATATATAGTATTATATATAAATATTATATATATATATATATATATATATAGATAATATAATATAGTAAAATAAAAATATTTACACCCCTTTAGACTTACTTTTTATTATTAAACACTTAAATCCCATCCCGATAAAAAGGTCCAGTGAAATTTAAGCTAATGTATATATATATCTATATATATAATATATTATATATAATATATTATTATTTATATTATATATATTTTTTTTTTTCTTTCTTTTTTTTTTTTTTTTCTTTTCTACGCGTGAAAGAAAAAACTGGTTTCTGAAAGCATGTGGTGAAGGCTGGTGCCTCGCCCATGTATCTGCAAGGTAAAGGTGTTTAGTATTATTAAGTTGAAATAGTCCGTCCCTAATACAGGCGTAATTATTTTACGTATTTAATTATTTCTGTAGTCATATTTGTATATTTATTTTTATTTATTTTATTATTCTTTTGAATGATTCTTTTTCTATCTTTGTTGCAAGACAAAAATGCGAATGAGATTAACCTTCTCTTACAACTGGATACATATTTTCAGTCGGTGTTTTAGCTTTAGTTACATTTGATGGTCTTTCTCATTTCATTTTATGGAACTCATTTTTTGTATAATTAATGAAGTGCATAGCCATTTGAAAAAATATGACTATGCTTAGCGTTTCCTCTTTTTTGGTAATATGTGTCCTAAGCCACTATTAACACCAGCAAGAGGATACATATGAGAAAAGTAACATTTTTTATTAAGTATTGTTTGCATTCTCCGTTTTCTTTAGGACACATCTTTTAATCCTGATCTTCATTTTCCAGGTTACATTGCAGTGATATTGATAGCCATTAGTCTCTCTCTCTCTCTCTCTCTCTCTCTCTCTCGTGTGTGTGTTTTTTTTTTTTTTTTTTTTTACTTGCGCTCAAGCGATACTTTTCGAAGTCACATGACTCCCATGCACCTGTCCCCTTCCGTACCCCTTTCTCTCCCCTACACCCTTCTGTCTCTCTCCTCCTCCTCCCCCCCCCCCACCCCCCCCCCCCCCCCCCCCCCCCCCCCCCTCCTTCCATCTTAGCGGCACCACCAAGAGGGGAAAAAAAAGCAGCAGATCCCAGCCCTCAGAAGGCCATTTTCCGTCATCCATTTTCGTTAATTTCGACTCATTTCTATTCTTATTATCCTGCCATATATTCGGCCGTCCATCAGTCGCCCATTTTCTTTATCGCTGGCCTCTTTGACGGTCACAATTTATACCTACTTAAACATGCGTCGTCCCACCGCTGCCCTCCCGACTAAGGCTCCTTTACGCCACATATTTCACCAGACCTCCTGCTCTGGCCCCCTTCCCTCCACCTCCCCCTCCTCCACTCTCCTCCTCTCCCTCCCTCCTAACACTCCTATATATCTGGCTCATAAGGATACCCTTCCCTACTTACCCCCGCCCCCCATCCTATGACCGTACTCTCCTCCCCCATCTTCGCATCCTTTCCTCTACCCTCCTCTCCCACCCATTCCTTCCCGTAATCCTCGTCTTCCCCTCTTAGGTCAGATCTGTCGCTTCACCTGGTATCCTTCATCTTCCCCCTTCTCGTCTCTCCGTTATCGCCCTGATTCTTCCGTTCTGCCGTATTGGAGGTAATTAGAAAACCTCTACGAGCCTTCGACCTGTCCACTGAACCCGAGTCTTTCATTAACGTTCACAAAACCATTCATGGGGAAGTTCTATTGTATTTAAAAAAAAATCACATTTATTATTGTTACTATTATTATTTCGATCACTGTCATTTGGAAAATTTTTTTTTTCACTATATCCCACCCACATTACCATTCATTTTTTTAACCTCATTCATTCTTTAATAACTCCTCCTCCTCCTCGAACATCTCCTGAAATTTATTTGAGATCATTATTCCCTTGATGTTTAGGTATTTCCCCCCCTTCCTTTTTTCAGTAATATCTCTCTCCCCCCATTTTTTATACGTCGTCGCGTTCGCCCTTGATTCGAACAGGAGGGAAAAGAGTGAGTTTTTCTAGACCCAGTTCCTCTTCGATGAGGAAAATTGTGCATAGCTAAGGAAGCAAAGGCGGGTTTGATGAGAAATTGATGATGTATTTAATGGAGAAGAAGAAGAAGAAGAAGAAGAAGAAGAAGAAGAAGAAGAAGAAGAAGAAGAAGAAGAGAGAGAGAGAGAGAGAGAGAGAGAGAGAGAGAGAGAGAGAGAGAGAGAGAAATATTGTATGGTGAATGTATATGACTATTCAATATTGTAGGGGGAGGTTAGGTAAGGGAACGTAAGTTTCTTCACATGCAGTAAAGTTTTGAAAGTAATTAATTCGATAGTAAGGCTAGCTATGACTACGAGGACGGAGATTATTATAAGATTCCCTAACAGGAAAAGAAAGATTAATCATTCGAAAAAAGAGGACTCTGACGATAGAAACTGCCAAATATTCACTGTTAATCGTTACGATGATTTTCCAGTTAGGGACGGGAGAAGAGCTCGACAAGAGACGAAATAAACTAGTCACGGTACATAGTTTGTCTTGTAAACATCTGCCGAATGAAAATGATCACTGTTCGCAGAAGTATAACGTCTGTTGTCTTAGTGATGATGCTATATAGTTTAGCGAAATCGAGAACATACGAACGTACGCTTATAAGAACGCTAATGACGCGCCTTCGGAGGCTCTTAGCTAAAAGGTAGTATTTATAGACCTGGATCTCGATAAAGCCTTTCCGAGAAGTCATCCCTGCGTTGGTGATTAGAGGCACTGATCATGCCCTTGATAATCCTTAAAGATATTTAGCGGGCAAAGAGGGAGGCTTGGCAGAGGAGAGTCGGGGGATTGGTGATAGGTAGCGCATATGAGGAGGGGATTAGAAAATTCGTCTGTGGAAGCATATTAATTATATTCGAAAATGGTTACCTCTCTCTCTCTCTCTCTCTCTCTCTCTCTCTCTCTCTCATAGCATATTTATAATAGGCTTTTTTTTTTTTTTTTTTTTTTTTTTTTTTTTTTTTTTTTTTTTTTAATTTTTTCTCTCTCTCTCTCTCTCTCTCTCTCTCTCTCTCTCTCTCTCTCTCTCATAGCATATTATACTAGGTCTCTTTTTTTTTTTTTTTTTTTTTATCTCTCTCTCCTCCTTTCCTCATTATCATCATCTCGGAAGAGTTCAAGGGATGGCCAAGAAATCACTGTAGTGATGATGTTGAAATGAAATTAATGTATCAGAAGAGACTCCTAGTCTTGAGAGAGAGAGAGAGAGAGAAAGGGTTGTGGGGATGGGGTGGGAGGTCACGTCCATGGCGCACCCTGTCTTATTTATGGTAATTCTAATAGATGCACAGGAAGGGAAATTAGTTAAAAGATAGAGGTAAAGGAGGAGGAGGACTGGAGGGACGGGGGCTGGGGGGAGGTTGCTGTAATTGTGGTGTATAGGTAGGAGGAGGGAGAAAGAATAAAGAGAGATTACACGTGGAAGTCCTCCAGGAGAAAACAAGAGCTAAGATAAAGAAGGCGTAAGTTTTCCAGTGATGTAACAGAAGATTCCAGAATTACTTTCTCTCTCTCTCTCTCTCTCTCTCTCTCTCTCTCTCTCTCTCTCTCTCTCTCTTCTTGTCATGCTTTATATGGTAATTTCAGACTGACATGAGGGACTGGAAGTCATGTGATTTATGGTAATTTTAACAGACACGAAGAACAGAAATGCCATTATGGATATGAGGATTATATTAGGGAACATAAATTGGAATATAAAGTGGCAGACAACTCATACGTCACCAAAGAATGGAGCGCACCGAGGTTACGAGGCCATTCGTGCATACAAGGAGAGTTCAAGGGGGGGGGGGGGGGGGGGGGGGAGAAGGGGATAAGGGAGGAGTGAGGTCTCGCCTGAAGGGAGATGGAGGATGGCGGGTCTCTCCTACAAATGGTTTGCTCTTACCAAAAGTGTCATGGAATTCTGATCGTGTCATGTCATATTTTAAGTTTAAGAAAAATTGAATAAGTAAACAAATAAGTACTATGATTCTGATTACATTGTTCTCTGATTCATAGGTAAATGGCCCTAATATGTGTTTGCCAGCCTTGCAACTGACGTTCATGATTAGTAGGCTGCTTATGCCAAATACCTTTGGCCGTGATGAGTCGCAAGGTGCTGTTCAGGGAATGATGTTAGATGCGTGGATATTCTTAGAGAAAATATTGCATGATTACCCATGCGTACTTCTTTTCATATCTGAGTGTTTTCAGCAACTTTACAATAAGGTGTATGCTTCCCTCCACATAGGTGTCCATGATGCGTGACGTTTGACACAGCTGTATATTTGATACTTTGGTGTGCCTCAGAATATATCTTTTACGGTGTTTTTATTCATCGTTTAAGTATTGAGACAAAGCACTGTGGGGTAGTGAGGTAGGTTGCTTATATTGAGAATATCAGTAGTAAGAGACTGTGTAGGCGAGGTGAGGTGTATTGAACTGAAAATACACACTTTCTCTTTAGTTTCTGTTACACATCCTTATGAAGTACGGTGGGCCATCTCGCCTTATTATTTTCATTTATTCTGTCAGTCTCTCTCCATCTTGAATACTTACCTGTATATCATTTGAAGGTATGACTTCAACTACTCATCATAGCAACTGTGCTGAAAGTTATATATATTCAGACAGTTTTCGCGTTGATTGGCGGTTTTTGTCTTCGAGTTAAAATGGCATCGCCTGTAAGAAGACGATGAAATTGCGTCTCCTTTGGTTAATTTTTGTACTGTTGTAGATGAAATGGTATCTCAGTGCATCGAGTTTTGGTTTCTGTGAAGTTAGGGAAATTGCGGTATTAGTTATCCTGTGGTATTTAATCGTCTTCTCGAGTTGTATTCATTAGCCCATCCTTACAAGGTTTTGATAGGGTGCAACTCCCGACGACGAAGTCTTTTCACTACCATTTTCCTCCAGTTTGTCGGTTCTTCCATATGTATGTTGTGATGTATTATTCCTGATTATAAAGAATGATATTCGGAAGGGTATTATGAGTAACCGGCTCGGTTATGAAAGGTCGTTCCCTAAGCTATATATATACTATATATAAATATATATATATATATATATATATATATATATATATATATATATATATATATATATATATTTTTATATATATATATACATATATATATATAACATATATATATATATATATATATATTATATATATATATATATATATATATATATATATATATATATGAGCCTTCGTTGTTAGCAACTGTTTGGGTGTAGAATTCTTAGTTTTCTACGGAGGCCCTTTTTGGGGCAACTCCCTTCTCAAGAAGACAAGTTGCACAGACGATATATATATATATATATATATATATATATATATATATATATATATATATATATAATATATATATATACTATATATACATACATACATACATACATATAGCTTCTATATTATTTGAGGTTGCTGCAGTAGCAGATGGAGCAAAGCTGACAGTTGTGTGATGAAAGACAGCTTCCATGACTTCCAGTCAGTCCTCTTTAAAAGGTCGCTGAAGTGAATTTAATTCAAATTGAATTGTTCAACCATAATTATGGGCTAATGTTGTGATGATCCAATTATATCAATTGGGATTAAATAATTAACAGCGTAGGTTAATTATTGCATTAGTTGCAGAAATAGCTTTGCCTCGCTTGTGACAAACGATTTTTTTTAATCTGTTATTTTTATCAACATCTTTTTCTCTGTACCTGTACTCAATATTTTTGTGTTGCCGACGGCGGTAGCCACATATCTTTGTCGCCACACTCCCAGACACGTGTAGAGGTGTGTGTGTGTATATATATACACTTATATATCATTTATATGCATATATCTATATTTATATCTTTTGGAAAGGGTGGTGCTAGAAA
>NC_087202.1:120182596-120215096 GCF_015104395.2 Macrobrachium nipponense
AAGAGCATAGACCTGCTGCTCTCAAAATCTGTTATCCCTCTGCTCACCTGAGGACTAAGTTATGTACCTGGAAGATATCCGATTGTAGGGAGTTGTAACCAGCGGGAAGGAGGACATAGGTATTACAGCCATATATATTTATATACGTAAGTTAAAGTTATGAGCGCAGAAAATCATAATTTTAAGAAAAAGTAGGCAAAAGAAAAGAGCATTGTTGTAGAGTAAATAATCGGAGGGTCCAATCATTCTAACTTTATTAATACTGCAAATATGTACCATGAGAATATATAAATATACATATATATATATATATATATATATATATATATATATATATATATATATATATATATATATATATATATATATATTATATATATATATATATTATATATTATACACGTAGATACTCACATATACATATTAACTTACACAAGCATATATATATATATATATATATATATATATATATATATATATATATATATATATATATATATATATATATATATATATATATATATATATATAATATTTACTCTAAATAATGTATGCACACTAACTTGCCGAGAGCAATCAAGCACAAGTATCGGTACAAATCTGGGGCTACTTAAGTAAAACATAATACTAAAGTCAGTTATAATTATAAGAGTATTTTATGTTTTTATATGCATAGCTTTTGCAGACGGGGAAAAAAAATCTCCCTCCGCAAGATCGCGGCGCTCGCGTACATAAGGGAAGGCTTGAAAGACATAAAACTAAACTGAAACAGAAGAAGAAGAAGAAGAAGAGCAGGAGTTCGAGAGAGAATTGAAAAATGTTCTCTCCCGTGTTATGGTTTTGCGACAGGAAAGACGTATCGTTAAGAGTTCGAAAATTGAGCGAATCTATGCGACGGCAAAGGAAGCTGACGTAGTGTGATGGAATAGAGGTCTTAAGGGTGTAACCCTCTTCCCCTCTCCCCATCCCCTTTCCCCATAACCCCCCCCCCAAACATTCCAATCCCCTTTGTATCCCCCTACCTTTACCTCCCTTCCTCCCTCCTCCTTCACTCTATAAGAGATATGCGCGGATATTCAACCATGAAAAATGGTTTCAATGGCTATATCAAGGCGCAGAGAGAGAGAGAGAGAGAGAGAGAGAGAGAGAGGAGAGAGAGAGAGAGAATGGATTCTTCTCCTTTTCGGAATTGGGGCTTTTTGGAAAAATTAATCTTGATCATTTGTCGTGGGAGCTCCAAGATGGTTGAAATGGGAATGAATGATGCTTGAAGGCTGATCAGTAGTGATTAAGGAGAGCTCTTTTGGAGCTGATACACAACAACACGGGGAGGGAGGGGGGGGGGGGACGCGGATAGATGGTATTTGGAGTTTGCCCTTTCTGGAAGGTATGTTTAGGCTCTCTCTCTCTCTCTCTCTCTCTCTCTCTCTCTCTCTCTCTCTCTCTCTCTAGTGAATTTGACCTACCAAATTAGCTGTAGACCATTATTTTTCTCCCCAAGCCATTGGAAATCTGGTTGTATTCATTATATTAATATATAAATATGATATATAAATATTCATAACCTGTGAGTTATGAATTTTCACTTTTTTCAGCAAGCGTTCATGATGATTTACATAAAAATGACATTTGTATTATTTTTTGTATGTTTGTCCGTATGACCGAAAGCACGCATTTTATATTCATAGATGATAATTCTGCGAGTAATTGTTTAAGTATTTTTTAAGCATTTCTTCTTCTTATAAGGTATGACTCAAAAAGGTAACTCCATTTGAAATTGTTTAGGTATGACTTCGACCGCTCAGCAGCAGAAAGAAAAAGATACGAAACGAAAAAAAGTGATATAATGACATTTGAGACTCACACATTGAAGGTGGATGTGTTACCACACAATAAGCTCCAACCAGCTTTTGCTTTTGTAATATACTATGTTTGGAAAGAGTGGAGGTATATAGTATAAGTAAGTAGTTGAACAATGACTGTTTAAATCCTTTTTTTTTACTGATTTGTTTTTCTTTCCTAGTTTCTGCTTAAGCTAGTTAATTCTGGTAGGCTCTGATAAAACTCAAGAAGATATTCAGTGTTTAGGTAATTATGCTTGCTGTTATTAATCAGGTGACATTATGCACAATCATTCATCAGAAATGCCACCACGGCTATTTAGTTTGTTTTGTCGAATCGTCATGAAGTTTGTAAAAATCTCTCTCTCTCTCTCTCTCTCTCTCTCTCTCTCTCTCTCTCTCTCTCGAATTATGTAACTTTCGAAACCGAGGCTCATTCTGAGTTTGAAATATATCCCCATTTTAGCTATAATGACCCTTTGTTAAATGTACATCCACGTGTATGATATAAACGCAATAAATACGCGTGTGTTTTTAATATTGTTATTTTATATAAATCGGTGTAAATCTCATGACGTAATTACTCTGCGTTTCCACAATCCACATTTCCAAAAAATATGAGATTATCGACTCTTTACTTATTATACAAACATATATTCGTTTGTATACCGTGCTCCCTCCCTCCCCCCGCCCCACGACTCTGAAAGAAACCATTTGAAAAAGAATAAATAGAAAAAAACTGCGGCAGGTTTCGAAATATAGTTTCGACGGTTATGATCGTTTTTACGAAGCATTTCGAAAGATTTAGAGAAAACTTCCCTCGTGCCTCTGTCTGCGGTATTTATATTCATGCATATACAAGGATAGCCAACGCTAAGCGGACAGGAGGGGTCTGTGGAGAGAAGGGAGGCAGCGAATACCCTTGTCATCGTGTGTCAGAAGGAAAACACTCATATTTGCTATTTCACACACACACATTTATTTATATATATTTTTCTTGCATTTGTATAGGTTTGTATTTATATATGAATGTTCCATTGTGTTGATTTTTATTTATTTTTATAATTGTATTTTTGTTTTTGTGTTGTTTATTATTCCCCTCCCCATTTTCTCGCCTTTCTTCGTAACGCAAAATTCCATTTCTTGTCAGTACATACTCGTATCCTTTCCACCATTAACTCCCCCTTCCCCTCCCCACTTCCTCAGAATCTCTCCGTCCGTCCTTCTCCCGTGCACATATCCATCTATTTTGCATCGGTCGTTCCCTGATGATCTTTTTGTGTTGTGTCCGTCAGCTAGGCAATCAACACTTCTGGACTTTGAGTAACACTCCTGTATTCATGCTTACTCCCTTACGTGTATGATAAGCCGAGCGCCGTTCGAATTCCACCTTTCCATCGCGCTTCCGCAGTGATGGATTTACCCTGCCGCCTCCGAAGTGGAGACCCTTGGCTTTGGCGGATACAAAAAAGGCCCTAAATAATCATTTCCATAAAGATTACTAGCGCGTGGAAGTCTCTGGGGACTTGCGTCCCTTTTCCTCTGAATGGGCTCCCCCTTCCCCCCCCTCTCTCTCTCTCTCTCTCTCTCTCTCTCTCTCTCTCTCTCTCTCGGAATGATCTGGGCAGTTGAGCTCCTCCGCTTTCTGGTGGCGGGACGAGAGAGAGAGAGAAAGGAAGGAACAACCACCATCGCACACACTAAATCGTTTTAGCCAGAACGTTTCTTTAAATTGACACGTGGACATCCACCTGTTAGGCCGATTGTGATTTTCATTTGCATGGATGGGCCTCCTGGCACCTCTCTCTCTCTCTCCTCTCTCTCTCTCTCTCTCTCTCTCTCTCTCTCTCAAATATCTAGGGAAGACTGCGATCCTGCAGTTATTGTATACTAGCAAAAATTGAGTTTCAAGTAATTTGTCGGTGTGTTAATTACAAAGGGTCTGATTTAGAAGGATATTGCAAAGTATCAAAGTGTTGCTGACTCATGCTAATTTGGCTTTAGTGCCTTCGAAGTTTGCCGGCGGAATCAATTGGCTTATGTAGATTGCGATTGTCTACCGAATACCAGCACGGTAAATTGTTAATGGTTATCTTCCTGGTTTGGACCCCTAGACTCTTCCCACTAACAAAGATCGAAAACTGCTGATTTTTTAGAAGAATGATGAATTTTAGATGTACTCAAAGTTTATATTTTTTCATGAAATACCTCAAATTGTAGTTATACTCGTACAGTTTATTATTTATATCGTGAAATAAAATACCCCTTAAGGATAATGAATAGTGGTAAAGTATCGATTAAATCAGTCCAAGCATAAAGGGGTGAAGACTGTATTGCTGAAAGTACACAACACTTAATCACTTACATTTTTTGTTCTACTCTTAGATGAATGGTTTTACTGATTTTGTTTCTTTAGTTAAATTATCGGTTGAGATAGGGTTTCAGCTGGAGTTTTATCTCTCTCTGGTATATATTTTGTATTTTATGTCAACAAATATGTCTTATACATTCACACAGCCACAGTTGTGTTTTATTTTGTATATTTGTTTTGCTCTTTCATTAAACCAGGAACGTAGTATATCCTCATCAGCAGATATTTGCCAAGATCAGCGTAATAGCCAGCAATGTCAGATTCGAGGTGTTCTCCACTTATATAGTCTTCGATGTTGTGTTGTTTAAATATTACCCTGTATTGTGTCTTTGAATCTGGATTGCTTTAATGGGGTTCCCAAACTGGAGGACGTGTATTTTTTAAATGCCAGATTCCTCGTGATTTTTATGTTCAGTGGCGCTACCATTATTTAGAATTGGTGACTTCCAAATTATAAAAACCTGTTAGCGATTCAGCTCACTGGCGATGTTTGACAGGTATTTCGAGAACTGGGGAAATCAAGCCTTGAGACAGTTTTAGGTCTGTAAGTATTGGGAATGTATGAATGAACGGAGCGGGCAAATGGTTGAATCCATTCCCGAGTATTCGTCAGTCATTGTTAGATGTAAAGCCTTTTATGCGACTATCGGAGGACGTGGGATCATTCCTCGCTAAGTGTGCGGTGGCAGCTTCCATCGAAGCCCGGCTCCTCGTCAGTGCAATAATCTTTCCCTTTATCTATTGCTCTCTCTCTCTCTCTCTCTCTCTCTCTCTCCTCTCTCTTTTGTCTTCACCTCCAGCTAGCTCTTCAGGCCTCTTCCCTCCCCTCCCTCCCCTATTTTTTTTCCCTTCCGGTTTGGTCTCTGCCTTTTCCTCTCTCTCCCCCCCTCCCCCGCCATCTCTCCCTCTTCCCACATAACCAGTTTCCCCTCCTTCCCCCTCATAAACATTCCTTGGACATGCATGCGAGTTTGGTAACTGGGTAATTTTCGAGTAGGTCGGCCGGACATCTTTGGAGAGAAATTGGGACATGTGGGGGGAAAATTGTCCCTTTCTGCGGCGTGTGGGCCCCGGGATGGGAGGGGAGGGGAGGGGAGGGGAGGGGAGGGGAGGGGAAATGGTTTCTGGGTGGGCGTGGGAAGTGGATGGGGACGGGGACGGGGGTGGCGGGATGTTCAGGTTCTGGACCTCAAAAACGATTGCCCTGAATGTGAAAAATGGCAACCGCCCTAGAGCGTGCGAAGGAAGGCTTGCATAAGTATACCATTTTTGTGAGGTGTTAGCGACAAGTTTGGAAAAGTATTGGATTTTATATTGGAGTTATTTTGGTGCGTGAGGACAGATAACTGCCCGATCTTTTATGGCGGGATTTATCCTAAGTGGTCTGCGGGGAAGGATTAATGTAATTGTTACTGTCCAGTTTTGAAATCGAAGTCGCCCAGGCACAGATGGGGACACAGGAGAGGGGCGGGCGGGCGGACGGGCGGGAGTCATCGGGATTTTGGTCACACGAGGCCATTCCAACCGCCCATCTAATTCAACTGTGGATCCAAGTGGCGTATCCCTCAGGGGATCAGCAGGCCATTGTAGAGCTCCTGTCCCTCCAGCCCTTCGAGCCAAAACCCCCTGTCATTTGCTTACCTGGATGGGACCCCTATATGTAAGTGGCCAAAGAAAAGTTAAATATGGAAATTACAAGGAAACTTCGGCAAACTTAGAGGAAACTTAAACGATGAAAGACGGTGACCCGACCTGGCTTTAACTTTTCCTCTTCCTCGGACTGCGACCTCAACTTTTCCGTTAGATTTCACCAGATTTCACCTCCTCTCCAAATCTGTGGCTTATGTATGCACGAGACCACCTCAGGTGCTCACAAAATGTGGCGAGTTTTTAGTAGTTTCAGGTTGGCTGTGGGCCGGGGGCGTGGTCACATCCCCCTCCCTCCCTCCCTCTCCCTCCCCCTCATATCCTGGCCACCCTTCCTCTTTTTAACCTCGCCTCTCCCTCCACGTTTCCGTCTTTTTATGTTCATTCTGTAATTCAGTGTGTTATTGATTATCTTTTTCTTTGACCTGTCTTTATTTTCCCAATGCTTATGGGAACGAACGTAGCGCCTCTTCTCAAATAGTACTTCACACACACACACACACACACACACACACACACACACACATATATATATATATATATATATATATATATATAATATATATATATATATATATATATATATATATATATTTGATATATATATTAATTACACGCTAGAAGGCGTTCCTTGTAGAATGATAAACTTTTTTTTCGTTATAAATGGCGTGTAACAGTCTCCTTGTAAGTACTTAATAGCTACAAGGAACCTGAATGCCAGTGCAGTCTTTACACGCCTGTCATCAAGTCGAGCAAGTTTTTTTATAATATCATGCAGTAATATTTTTTTTTCCTAAAAGGAAGTCAAGTCATGGAAACCATTGATTAATTGTCTGACGTATCGTTCTTGGAAGGAAGAATAAAACAGGAAATAAATTCACCTTCTACTTATCGTAAAATCAGATATTGACCATAAGAGTTTGATGCTGAAGCCTGATATTCTTTTTCCATTTATTTATTTTCGGGCGTCGTCGCCTTTGAATAATTGTTTAATACAACTTAAATTATGTTTCATACGTAGTCCACTTTTACCTGTAGTACTTATTCTTTTTCTTTCCTCTCTCTCACTATCTCTTTTCTCTCTCTGTCTCTCCTTCCATCTGCATTTTCTCTCTCTCTCTCTCTCTCTCTCTCTCTCTCTCTCTCTCCTCTCTCTCAGTTTTTTCCCTTCTCCTCCGATAACCATTGGAGTCCGTGTGTCCACTGGCCGATCGGATTGTGGAATGTATTGCTTTACTCTTTTTAGTGGAAGGTGTAGAAATGGATGGTTGTGGCTGAGGTGAGGTTGCCTGGTCCCCTGGCTGAGGGTAGGGACGGGGCAGGAGAGAGAGAGCGAGAGAGAGAGATTGGGGGAAAAACAAAAGAACGGCTGGAGATGTCTAGGAGAGAGAAATATGCTTAGAATGTAGGTGGTGGAAGGTCAGAAGGAGGAGGAGGAGGTACGTTTTAAGAATTCGTGAAAGTACTGTAGTTTATACACCTAAGAATACATAATATGTATACATATACGTTTCAATAATATGTGAATTTATATACACTTGAACATTTTAAGAGTATGTGAATGTTTATACACACGTTTTAAGAATATGTAACCGTATATATACTATGTTTTAAGAATATGTGAGATGTTTATATAATTTTAGATGTGTACAACGCCATTTATATATAATGTATATACATCAAGGTTAGCGACGATCATAAGTTGTTTTCCACATCTTTTATCTCATTGTTTCTTTGATTATTTGTTTTCATACTGAGTAAATTATCTTCTCGACTATTCTCTGAAAAAAAAAGACTATATAGAAAGTAATTATAATTTGAACAGTAATAATTACATTATAATGTTGGGTACACGTCTGCCTGTCCAATTTAGAAATGACTAGGTTGTAAACTCTGCAAGTTTATTAGTTGTTGATGGTCATTTAGTTTTTTTTTATTTATATATATGTGTGTGTGTATGACAATTGATGGAATAATGTATTTCATGCCTAGCGATATTGAAACTGGCTGTTATTAATGACAGTAAATTGAACTCCGATAGTATTAGCGACTTGTCATCATCATTACTGTTTTTTAACTTTTTTTTAGTTCTGCTATTTGTATTTTATATGATGTGCATTTAAATATATTTACATTTTGTTGATGTAAGATAAATGGGAGGAGGAGGAGGAGGAGGAGGAGGAGGAGGAGGAGGAGGAGGAGGAGGAGGAGGAGGAGGAGGACCCATCAGCAGGAGCGAAGAAATTATATATGGAGCAAAAACGAGCACCATAAGATTTTAGTGGATCGCATTTATTGACGCATTTTGCTTCTCCATCTAGGATTTAATGCCGTGAAAAGTTTTTGATGCCACTGAGAAACTGCTCTTTTATCTTTTATTATTGTACTTATATCGATTTTACTCGGTCGTGACGGAAAACATAAATGGTGGCTCTCTTTAGCAAGGATTGGTTCATCTGTTGTTTTTGTTGTTGTTGTTGTTGTTGTAGCTTTGCTTTGCTCTGCCCTGTTTCTCTTGTTATTGAAGCTCAAGTTGCTGTGTTGATACAGCTCTTGCCCCTCGTTATTTAGAGGTAAAATCCAAGGCGCTAGACTTTAAGGGAATTGCTCATTGTGTTTTATTAATGAAATCTCTCTCTCTCTCTCTCTCTCTCTCTCTCTCTCTCTCTCTCTCTCTCTCTGCCTGCGTGTGTGTGTGTGTGTGTGTGGTTGCTCGTTGATGTATCTCATCATTCTGAATATTAGATGCACTCATATCTCTTAATCTTACATGCAGGAGTACTCAAAAATTTTTCTCAGTTTCCTCTGAAAAGGTCTAAACTCGTCCCATGTAAGGTTGCGTAGATAGCATGCCATACTTACATTTGTGAACAGTTTTAATGGTAGGTCTACTTGAGTGGTAGTGCTGTGTGGGTGGGCTAAGTGAATGGGTTTGTTGATGGCTCCATTATTCAAGAGTTCTGGCAATTCGTGGTCACCAATTCGTGTCTACTATGAGAATGTCATCGCATTTTGCCTTCAATAGGTCATGTCGCGTGACATTTTTAAGCATCCGTCAGATTTTGTAACAGTTAAGTGTTTCGTAAGCATTTTATATTTGTTATGTCATGTGCGTTTGTGTAGAAATATCTTAACTTCATCTGTAGCTTAGGACATTCGTTCTCCCAAATCCTTCATACCTTGCGATACTGACCTGATCCTATTTACAATATTATCCTAAGGACAGCGCGAAAGTAATTTTCGTATCGTACCTATGTTCATGTGTCATCCTGCTTGTGTCATTCTCCCATTTTTATTTTTATTTTTCATCATTATTTATTCATCTCATAGAAAAAAGTTTTTCTTGTGTCTCCTGCTCCTTGTACCACTATTTTCCGACGCTTCCGTTCTCTCTCTCTCTCTCTCTCTCTCTCTGAGGTGATTCTCCTCCATTCCTCTCTTCCCCTCCCCCTCACCCAATCCTCTGGTTCCTCTACCCTAGCGTAAAATTCTCGTCCATCATTGCCACTCAGATTTCCATTTTCACGCATTGGCAGTCGATACCATTCCCATTTTCCGCGCTGGCCACTGTGCTTGTGTTATTTGTTGTGTAAATCTCTCTCTCTCTCTCTCTCTCTCTCTCTCTCTCTCTCTCTCTCTCTCTCTCTCTCTTTTGGGGCCTTTCTTTACCCGCTGATGTATTTGTGTATTTTATCCTTTCTGATTTTTTCTGAATTATCGCTTTCGTCTTTTCCGTTTGTTTATAATCGGTGTTCAATAATGAATGTCTCCGTTATAGAAATTTATAATTCTAGAATTTTATTTATTATGGATTTTACTTTTTTTATAGCCAAAAATATATTTCTCTCTCTCTCTCTCTCTCTCTCTCTCTCTCTCTCTCTCTCTCTCTCTCTCTCTCGTAGCAATAATCACCAGCATTATTTTTAATCTGTTCAGTTTAATCTCTTCCATATTGTACCGCATTCAAGCCTGATTGGTCAGCATTGCTATTTTTCCGTTGATACTGTTTAAACTTATTTTTCCCCAAAGAAACTTGAATTTTGGTTCTTGTAGGGAATTTATGTTGTTCTGTCTCTTCCAGTCTCTTCCTTTTGAGTGAACATTCTCATAAAATGTATTTCATTTTGTAAATAGCATTCCTATTGGTTGATATGTTAGAGGTGCCTTGTTCATGGATGGCGATTGGTTTTATGGTTGTGATCCATATATATATTATATATATATAGAATATATATATATATATATATATATATATATATATAGATATATATATATATATATATATATATATATATATATATATATATAATAATATATACATATATATATATATATATATACTATATATATTATATTATAGATAACATACATATTATTATATATATCCTATATATATCTATATATATATATATAATATATATATATTATATATATATATATATATATAGTATGTAATGTTCTGTTACAACAGAATTCCATCTAATAAGAGATAGGAGAAAGAAATCTTATATACCATTTTCTTTCTTTAAATACGGTAACCTTTAGGTATAGAGTGGTTTAACCTACAGAGAGCGAGATAGAGAGAGATTCTTGTCTGTGAGAATCTGTCGTCGCACATTTAAATTGCATCCTAAATAACATGCATATTTTATCGGTGTATTCGGAGGGGCACAGGGTGCCACCAAGGCCCAATGCACCGTAAGATGACAATCCTTCCACGGGCGATAGGATTTCGATCCTTAAGGGAGTAGATTGATTAGCATCGTCCTATCGCGATTGTTCGTCATTCATCGCCGACTTGTCCTTACATGGCAAGATGACGGTTTTATAAATTCAATATTTTCGCAAATTGACAACCTTGCCTCGGCTCGTTCAAAGGTGGTGATCAGGCGAGACAGAGAGACTGCGACGCCGAGATGGAACACACTCCTCCGCCAATTGATGGGATTGATCGCTCAAGGAGATGGGGTGACAGCCTCTATATATATCTAATGAATAGAAAGGAGATGAGAGTGAGCGAGCGTCGGCTGTACGTATGTCGTCGCCGGAGAGAGAGAGAGAGAGAGAGAGAGAGAGTGAGAGAGAGAAAATAGAGAGAGAGAGAGAGAGAGATTGTGGCAGGATTGTTATTGGACAAGTAGCTAAAATGCTAAGTAAATATACTGCATTCCTCAGTGGTGTCTGAAATAGTTATTACTATTTCCCTTTTCGACATGGACAGTGAAATTATACATACATACATACATACATACATACATACATACATACATCATCTATATTATATATATATATATAATATATATATATATATATATATATATATATATATATTTATATATATTGTTGCTTAAAAAAACAATCACACTAGATGCACGTGACTTCATAAATAAGCGCTTGGATTCCTGACTATCATTTCCCGTGGTATTCGCTTATATATATATATATATATATATATATATATATATATATATATATATATATATATATATATATATATGCATTTATGTCTGTCCGTCTACACACACACATACTGATACTATATATATATATATATATATATATATATATATATATATATATGTATGTATGTATACATATATTATTTATTTATTTACTAACAGGACCTCATGTAAACACTATTGTATCCAGCGGATATTTCTACTTAAAATAGTTTGATTTTTCCCAGGACCATTTGTCCTCAAACGATGAGACCCATAGTCTTGGAAAGCTAGTATTTTTTTTTTTCTCTGTGTCTCCGGTGGATACCGTCTTGTTTGTATGAGAGGTACAGTAATTACCTGTATTACTACACAGAATATATGTGCAAGTTATATATATATATATATATATATATATATATATATATATATATATATATATATATATATATATATTTATATATATTATATATATGCTTTAAATTCATTGCAAGAGAAATCCAAAGGAAAATCTGTCGGAGCACATTTTAATGACAAATATTTAAAAGTTGGACATCGTTGACTAGTCGACACTTTTTGGGTGTACATAAAAAAAGACATAATTTACGTTCAGCTTGGCACAATTAATACAATAAGCCCCTGGCTGATGTATATTAAATCGCGGTGAATTTAGCGAGTAATATACATGCAAAAAAGGGGAGGCGCTTTATTGAAAATCCAAATATACCAGGTTTTTGGACCATTAGTGAAATGATTTGTTTCTTTTTGTTTCTTGCGATGAATAATTGAATCAAAGCTAATTAAAATGAGAAAGGATATATCTTGATTTTGTAACATCCATTGTTTTCGTGGAATGTGAAGAGGCAAAACTATCACATAAAACGGTTGTACGTTAATTAAATTAGTCAGTTCTGATTTTTATTTTCAAGAGAAGAAAGCTGCACACCACGGGCACTGCTACATACATTTGTACTCTTACATCGTAAATCTGGGTGAATCCCCATGATCTTAATGTGATCAGCAGCACGTCGGTGTTAATTAAGAGCCCTCCTTTTCAATACTACTTCGCATTGACCTCCATCCAGCACTTCAGTTCTCCATAAGACCAGACCATCCTCAACGCGCTATCCATCCTTCCACTTGTAGTGACATTGTATCCTGCACTTTCAGTTAATCTTACGCCAATAGATATTCAAAATAGTAATGACTGCTGGGACTCATGATCTTAATGTGATCAGCAGCACGTCGGTGTTAATTAAGAGCCCTCCTTTTCAATACTACTTTCCTCATTGCCTCCCATCCAGCACTTCCAGTCTCTCCATAAGACCAGACCATCTCAAACGCAGCTATCCATCCTTCCACTTGTAGTGACCTTGTCATTCCCTGCACTTTCAGTTCATCTTACGACACTTGTATTCAAAATAGTTTATGTTGACTGCTGGACTCATTTATCTTAATTTATATTCAGCATCCCCATTTCAATTCCATAAGAGTTGGCCCAGAAATCCTCGATACATTTCCACCTTGGTGTTCATAGACATTCCAAATCTCTTGCCAATATTTTGCACACACCCTGCTACTTCTTTTTTCACCTGTTTTGACTAACATCTTCTCTTTGTCTCACCATCATCCATTTCATTTCTTCCAAAATACCTGTACGAATCAAACCATCCTGTTTGCAATATGCATTGCATCATCGGAATCCTTTCACCCTTATACCCCTACCCCTGCTCAATTTTATATTAAATTTTCTCCTTTGGAACCATTTTGAGATTCTTCCATTAGTTTCTGCTGTTTTTCTTCACCCATTCAGTCACCGCCAGTCCATGTTCCCCATATCGCTTCATTCATACGGCTATTGAATAGCCATGGAAACGTCAAACGAGTCACTCTCTTGTCTACCTATGCTAACACACACTTCACTTCTATCTTAAACACTTAATTGGTCTCTACAACTTTAACATTAAGTTCATTTAACATTAAGCATTGTCCTGTGGCACTTGGATAGCTCGCTCTTGTAGAATAGAAAATAAGTATGTTTGCAGAAGTCATCAAATTAAAGGACCAGTCATTGTTCAGTCTCAAGCATTGAAACCTGTGCACTTACGACTTGCATGAATGACTCCCCGTTTCTACGTTAGCAAGATACATATCGTCAAAGTAAATCAACTGTATTCCAATATCCTGAATAGAGACTAATATATTTATGTTGGTGTTCAGTTAAAAGCGGGATCGTTTCTGGTTTACAGTTTTTAGCAAGCGATTACTGTAACTGTCTTCATTAAATGATAGCAAATGAATCTCAAGGCAGAGAGTCTGTCCCAACAGCGATTACTGGAAAGATGGAAAGAAGGGGAAAATCATTAGCAAGAAAACTCTTATCCCTCGGGATCTCCAGCTCCTACCGACCCCCCACCCCCCAACCTTTTACTAAGTATCAGTGCGTCTTGATAGTTTTAGGGGGTGCTCAAATACCACTCCCCCAGATCCAGTGTCCCCCGACTCCCTTAGGATTCCTGTCCCCATACAGTTACGAAATCGACGGCGGTGTCTTCTACCTCCTCTTCCGTGGGAGCTCCTCTCATATTAGTCTTCCTCCATCAAGCCAATTGCCTCTTTATTTGAAAATCGCATCTATTTGCGTCTTTTACAATTTGAGATTACCCTCCTCCTCCTCCTCCTCCCCCTCCCCCTCCCCCTGCTCCTCCTCCCCATTCGTGTTGTACGTCATCAGTGGTGAGAGACGCTGAGGAGAGATTTCTTCTCCGTGTCTGTCACCGGAGATCCTTCGAGCTGTGATCCGCTGATCCTTTTACTGAAGGGGGTTGTGTCGTTTGAAATTAACCCAAAGTTAATCACTAAGGGAAAAGGAACTAAAATGCAGGTAATAGCGTAAGCAAGGGAAGACTTCCATATGGCACCATTATCCCGAGCCATTTCAGCGTATTATGACCCCTAATGAGTTGTGACAGAAAGACGCCTTCCCCATTAGCGGGTCGTTGTGGGTTAGGCCCCCGAGTTCCGCAGACTAATTTGATTGCGCCCGTTTAAGATAGGAGCCAATCACAGCCTCTTTATGGCCCGCCCACTTGCCTCCCCCCAAGACATTACTGTTTTACATTACCTTGGAAAGGAGAGAGAGAGAGAGAGAGAGAGAGAGAGAGAGAGAGAGAGAAAGTAAACAAATGAAATTTGCTTTTTCCTATGCTGCTTGCCATTAGGGTGAGTTTACAGACCTCTACTTGAAATGGCGTTTTCGCTATGTAATATATATATATATATATATATATATATATATATATATATATATATATATATATGGTCGCCGTAACCTGCCTTTCTAATGTGCACGAGTATTTATATTTGGGTTTTTGCAGTTGTTGTCTTTATACCATGATGTTGTTATGCCCTCAATAAGAAACAAGAAAAAAAAAATCCTACAGAGTTGCTGTTTAGGAATTTAGTTTCAGAATGTTAAAGGTATCAGAGTCATTCCAAAAACGTTTAATAAAAAAAGGTGAAAAGAAAAGAAAGGCAAAAAGAACTGGCCGGGCTAACCATTTCCTGACTACATACAGGAGACACAGGCAGTTACTTCTGCCGAGGGATGGGATGGTGGGGGAGACGGAGGTTAGGAGAGGGAGGGAGGAAGCCAGCCATTGAAGAGAGGAAGCCAGGGGTGATGGTGGTGGTGGGGAGGGAGTTTTTAGAAAAGAAAAGGTTACGATGAAACAAATGACTGAAGCAGGGAAAGAAAAGGGGTGGTGCCTAAGAAAAAAAAAGTAAATAATAATAATTGTAGTAACCATAATATCAACAAAAACGGCAGCGGAATGAAAATGACATTGTCTGTTGTTATTTTGCAATGTTATTATTTTGCTTGAAGAAAACGGACGCAGTCAACATTTTCACCTGCAAGAGCCATCAAGTCCAAGTTAATAAAAGAATTTCCTAGTTAAGTTTTGGGAAGGAAAATCAGATTATCAGCTTATAAGAGAGAAATAAATTTCAGGAATTGTGTAGTTGAGAATAGACCTGCCGGCAACTATCTTCATTCGGTTAAAGAAGAAAGAGGAAATCTTTGCTACTAACAATTTTTTCCCCGAAGAGAGGAACCAACTTATGGAAAAGAACGGCAGACAGGCTGTTTTTCACTCGTGTGAAATCGAACAATATATTGCCAAGAGATTTCAGGTTTTATTAATTTTTTTTAGTTGTTGATTTTTCGTCTTCTGAAACCATTACGTCATAGGTGCTGTTTAGATCATTTCGGCTACTTAAGTTTTTTTAACTATGATTTGTAACTTGTCTATGAAATCAGCGGATTATTTTAGATTGGTTTGATCTGCCCCATCCAATCTTCAACTTCTTTTTTTCCGTAAAATGATCGCTGATCTTTGCTCCTTCACTAGTTGGTCTGTACCATGAGAGAATGAGGTATCTTCAATAACATTAGATAATACATTTCTGAAACTGCATGGTGAAAAGTGTCAGCGTTCTCAAACGAAATATCTTGGTAACTGATGCTCCATTTCTCAAAGAAATTTTGAAAAATTTATATTCTGTCGCGATTCAAAATACCAATGTTTTTACCAATGGACCATTTTCCGTAAAATAGCATCGGCATTCTATCGTGACTTTCAAATGTTAGTGATTGGTAGGGCGAGAGCCAAAGACACAAAAGAGCATAAAATGAAAAATAATGGAAGAGGAAATAGACAATATCTGAAGTAGACTACTGGACGTCGAGTTTGGCCGTAGGGCAACGATACAAAAGGACAAGATGAAAGTGGGCCTTACTTAATTCCGACAGAAGCGGTGACTCGTATTCTTGGGAAGGAGGTCACTACTAAATCATGTTGGAGAGAATGCAGGGGGAGACTTTCCAAGATTCAAGGTGTTTTTATGACTATCAAATCAGGTATGTTGGCAAGATTTGCATCCTGTTACTGTAAGCTCTGTCAAACGGTCCCACCGGTAGAATGGTGTGAATTGATTGAATTTAGGATTGCCGATCAAATGTAATGTTTAAATATTTAATATGAAAAACAGTCTCTCCACGACAATTAGGAGCATTCGATTAGATGTTTGGGACAAATAAGACAAAAAAGGACCAGTAGTTGATCTACTTATGTTCGAAGAGACCATACTGGAATTATGGTTATGTCTTAGATACATTTTTGACCCGAAAGAGGCAATCCTTCTCTGAACATATGAAGAGAAAATGATATTCATTGCACAGAAATTGCGAATGGCGCAGTAGATTAGCTAGGAACATGGGAATCACTCGAACGAATCAATTTGCAAACGAGGAGCCCAGATACTTACTTTAGATAAATTAAAGCTGCGAGTACACAGTAGCCATGATATGGCTTTTAATCTGCTGAGCAAGCAGACCGCCTGCCAAAAGAAAAGCAAGCGAAAGCTTAGCAGAATTTTCAGCTCGGCTGTCTACTATTATTGTCATGCACTAAACTACCCAAGATTTGCTCGAGGGATGTACTGCGTCATCTTGGTGGTGCTTCAAATGCAATAACTGTGCAAGTAAACAAAGAAAGTTATATATTCCTTAATACAAGGTACCCAATGAAAGGCTTCATTTAGATGCAGACATCACTGTGTAAGAACGACTTAAAAGAAGTATAAGTGCTTTTCTCTCTCTCTCTCTCTCTCTCTCTCTCTCTCTCTCTCTCTCTCTCTTTCTCTCGTAAGTTGCTCAGGATAATCTGATTATCTCGTAAATTCGGTAATTTTTTTTTCTTTTTGCTGTTGTTCCACGGACATTTCTGAACTGTTGAACCCCGTTTGTGTTCCCTACTGAAGTCTCTCTCTCACACACACACACACACACACACACTGTGTAAACTTGCATATTTTTAAAGTCATTGGGAAATATTTTATTTTAATTAAACTTTGAGCTTATAATAATAATAATAATAATTATTATTATTATTATTATTATTATTATTATTATTATTGTTGTTGTTGTTGGTAATATGACGGGAAACTGGATGGTAATGAAGAATAAGTGTGATATGTCGTTAGGCCGCCATTCCTTATCAAAACGTAAAAAAAGGGCTTTTTTTGTCGATGGAATGTATTTGTAATAAGAGAATTGTCCCTCAAAATTGAAGTGTTCTAAACAAGGTGGAAACTGAAAGTAGTGGTGTCTTTTTCCGTGGAGGGGAGCATCCAACTGGGTAAAAAAAACGCTAAAACAAATTCGAGCGTTATTTTTTAACTGTGTATTTGCGGATATTTAAAAAGAGAGAGAGAGAGAGAGAGAGAGAGAGAGAGAGAGAGAGAGAGAGAGAGAGAGAGAGAGAGAGAGTTGGGGGGGATAAAAACAGATGACAAAAATTCCTTTTCTTTTGCAACAGATAGAGCTGTTTTAGTTTTACATCTCGCAGAGTCATTCCCCAAAGACTCGAAGCCTTTACATAAATGCATAATGTTCCCTGATGTATACTTTTCATATTTTTGAGCTTTGATTTACATAATGTCACACACACACACACACACACACACACACACACACACACACACACACACACACACAGCATTGGGAGTGAAATGTTCGAAGCTGACCATTATCATTGTGAGGGTGGCTTTGTTTTGTTTGGGCGTAACTCAATTGACGAATCTTTTCGATCTTATCTTTTCTCTAATTATCTCCGCATTCGCCAATATTTCCCCGGTAATTAATGCGATTATTGCTCCTAAAAGGTTTTGCAGAGAGAGTTGGCAATTATTTCCAACCGCTGGGAAACTGGCTGATCGTCTCTGTGCGCACTTAGTATTTTACATTTACTGTGCGCACTTAGTATTTTACATTTATATATTTTTTCATCTTATTGACACTGTGTATTTGTAAATGTGTAAGTTTGTTGATTGATTTTTATTTAACGCTCGTGTCATTCCCTTACTTTCGCCTGACATCTGGCCTAACAAAGATCACGGTTCTGACGCACTCACTATTTGCAGACCAGCGGCCGCGTTTGTGACAGCATATCTTGCGCCGCGTTTTTCCCGTGGAGTCAGATTCAGGCTTATTATAAACTCATTGTTATGATTAAGCTGGTGCAGTCATCATTACCATAACTGAATATGTATAGCAAGTTGCCGCGTGTGTGCTTTCAGAAATGGCCTGTGCAATTGGCCACAGTCTGTTTTGTGTGAATGATTTCGGTGATCTCTTTGACTTTGTGATTGGCTTAATGACGCGTTCGTCAGCGTTTGCGACTCGTTTTGGCCTCCTCTGTGGAACCGATTACGTCGCTGGCGATTTTGATTAACCCTCCACCCCTCCCCAGTTCCTCCTCCTTGAGGGGCACCGTTGGAAAAATAATAACTAGGAAACACAGGGGAGAAAGATATCTGCTGTTTTTCCTCTGCTTCTTCTTCTAGGACATCGACCAAAGAAAATCGCCTTTATAACAGATGCAGGCAATTCAGATCTTAACTTAAGAGTGGCATACTGCTCTTGTTAGATGGATTAATTGAAACATTTTGATTATGAATCTTGACAAAAGTTATGTCACACAACACCAGATAAAGGATAGCAAATTGGGTCACCGATATAAAAGACGTGAAAGAACACCTTAACTCAAGCTTGTATGTATTATATCTGCAAGTTGTAATGCCCTGGCAACATCCCTTAGCGACCAAAAGAGTCGAGAGAGAGAGAGAGACTTGTAATGCAAAGGGTTCCTTTTCCGTTGGTTTCCGTCTCCTTGCCTAGAGACCTCTCGCGTGAAAGTGGATCTTGGCTTAGTTACCCTCTTTCCTGTAGGTATTTCATGCCGTAAAGCGCAAACCCTCGCTTTGAACACGGCTCTCCTCCTCTCTCTCTCTCTCTCTCTCTCTCGTCCTCTCTCTCTCTCTCTCTCTCTCTCTCTCTCCCCCCCCCCCTCCTCCTCCCCTCCTCCTCCTCCTCCTCCTCCTCCTCCTCGTTCTTGTTCTCCTTATCCTCTTTCTCGTATTTCTCCTTTGCCTCCTCCTAATGTTTCTTTTTGTGGATAGTAATTTCATTTTCAGTTTTTCAAATCTATATCTGAGTATAATGGGCGTCGTCTATTCCTAGTCTGTGAAGTCTTAATACATACACGCAAATATATATATATATATATATATATGATATATATAGATATGATATGTATGTATATATAGCACACGGTAATAACACGGGCACGGACGAAGAAACATATCATTATAGGTAAAACACAAATGGACGAACGAATAAGCGGTAATATTTAGTTTTGTTTCTTGTAGTGTCCACCCTTTTCGAAAATGGGTGAAGATACTATACAAAGCGTAATGCTATTTCCGTTCTAACCTTGTTCACTGTATGTGGGTTATTCCTTACGTTCCTAGCATATATATATATATATATATATATATATATATATATTTAAATGTAATGGCCGGGCACGGTCGAGTTCGATCGAGGTGGAAAAATGCCTCCGACGACGAATGGAAAAATCAGCAGAAAAGATCACTAAAACTGCAAGAAGAAAAGAGCAACATAGTGGAATGAATTCTGTAATATATATATATATATATATATAATAAATATTATAATATATTATAAATATCTATATATATATATAATATATATATATATATAATATAATTATATATAATATAGTATATATTATAAATTATATAGCAGACTCGTGGATACTATAAAGCGAGCTTGGTTGGCTTCAGAAAATCTACTATTGAAGACATCTGAAATTTTATGATGCTTGCCAAATACTTCACTTGTTTCACCCTTTTGTAACGAAAGCAATCTGTATAGAAATACATGGCAAAAAATTGGCTTCATTGGATAATCAGACTTTGAGTTTTTGTTTTTTTTTATTTGCAAAAGGATTAGAACGCCCTAAACCTTGCGATTTCTACAAAATTGATAGATGGGTAAGACATTGTGCTACATCTGAAAACATAGGAAGAGAAGGAATGGATGACCTTTCACCAATGCAAGATTCCAGCAATCAGTCTGTAAACCATCTGGTTGCTTACGTGTATATATCTAAGAATAAATATATAAGAGTTTAGTTAATGTGAAAGTAAATTAATAAAATGTTTTCTCAGAGTCTTATAGCCTCCAAGTTCTGTGTGAAAGTCTGACCCTAATTCGATGAGGCTTCATTCACCTAAATTCACTGATAAAGAAATTACATAATAATTATCCAAAAAAGTGACATTCATTGGCACTCATCCTGCTGAAACAAACATGACCTAATTTTTCACAGAGTGTAGTATTTCTCCACAAACGAGTTACATACGATGGCCTCTTTCCTTATCCATATCAGGTCTTCAGAATCGGCGTCTTGTGCTTGTCTCCCTACGCAACATCGCTCAAATTTAGACACTCTAGGCACAAGAGCATAAGCCTGGCTTAATCTGGAATATTTTGGGAACATTTCCGAAAAAAAACTGTACACCCACCGCCAGACTTTGCTGGCCTGTTTCAAGCCCTCTGCTATTCTCAATAGATTAAAAACATTGCGGCACTAAGCGAACTTACTATGTTGTAGAAGAAGAAGAAGAAGAAGAAGAAGAAGAGAGAGAGAGAGAGAGAGAGAGAGAGAGAGAGAGAGAGAGAGAGAGACTTAAATAAACAAAATGTACGGTTTGTTAAATTCTGTAAAGCCCTTAATTTTCACTTTTCAAACTTATAAATGCATAAATAAAAGGAATGCGCCCTGTATCTAATGATTCACTGGTGTATTTTTTCAGTAGTATTCGTATCACTTTTCTTTTATGCAATATCCTTCAGTTTTCATAACCCTTATTCCATGTCATTTCTCCTTCCCGTTCTCCCAACCTTACCCCCTTTGACTCTCCCCCCCCTCCCCAACCCCCCTTCTCTCTCTCCCTCTCCCAGGTCCCTTCATGCATGTCCTATAGTTACAGCAGGGGGACCAAAGCTCGTATTGGCAATTAATATTCGTAGAGTATTCAACAAATTCGGAACTCATGTATATTAATATTTTATATTTTATATTACCAATGGTGGAACGTGACGGATGGTGTGGACGGCTTTGCCAGCTCAGTCGTCAGGACATTGTTGCTAAATGATACCAATAATTCATTCCTCTGCTGCGAAGGGTTTCAATAATATTAATGATCTTGATCATGGGAATGTCACCAACCGAATGGTAATTGATAATAATAATAATAATAATAATTTTGTGACTGATTGTTTCATTGGTTAGGTTGCATAGTTTTAGTAATACTAGTAGATTGTTTCAGGTTATATGTTCGAGGAATCAGTTCAGAGAACTTTCTTGTCCTACGTTATTTTATGCTGAAGCTGTCGGACCTAAGGATTGTTTTTTTATTCTCTAATATTTCAGTGAAATATTAGAATCGATTTTGAATTTGTCGTGTGATGTCAAGTGCAAATGTAATGTAATGAAATTAATATTAATCAGTCATGACTATTGAGAGATGCAGAACCTTTCGCTTGTAATGCATCGGTAATCCGTGAGCTTAGTTGGGGATGATAGCTTCCTTCGTATGAGGATATGTAGGATACTTTAACTAAGGGAACGTAATATGAAGAGGCAATTACACAACCACTTTTACTCTTCAGCTGAAATCTATATAAAAACTGACCTCCTGTTGCAAATTGTGCTTCCGGAATGGAAGATAATTTGTTAAGGCTTTGAAGAATGAAAGCCCAGGTGTTAATCAAGGCAGAACACTGAAAGCAATTGCATATTATCCTGCATAGAGGCAGTGCGACTTGTAGATCATGGAATTTGTGAATACCAAATTATATATTCCCGCTTTTTCATATCTAGTTTTATCTCTTGTGTATACTTTGTTCATAAATGCATGTTTATTTATGTACGTATACATATTTGTTGGTTAGAAATGCGCATGCGCGCGCACACATAATTTTGTACGTATGAGCGCGCGTATACAGATTTGTCATTTGTATGTATCGCTAATGATTAACACAAGTCTGCAGTAAGTCTGTCAGTAGCCCAAATATGCCACCAGTAATAAGTTTTGTATATGAGAAGGAATTGATTAAAAAAGGCAACACGGAATATGATTTTTGTTCGCGATATTTAGCGCTGATTACTAATTGTTGTGGAATAATTTTGGTTTTCTATTTGGACAAGAGAGGGCAATGCTCTTATCTTTTGTCTGATGCTTTTTTAATGAGTTCCTTCATACATTAGTCAAATGTTATGACCAGTGGCACATTAGGTTATTATTATTATGTTGGAACGTGTTAAAAACTCTGGCCGATCGCTGTCGTTTTATAAACCCCACGAAACATCCCCTGGTGATTGTTGTTTTGTTTTTAGAGAGGAAAAAAATAAAATATTTTGCGAATGATGTTTGTTTGAATTATGTAGCCCCCTTCATTAAATGGTCATTATTCAAATACATTCTAATACGTCTCATGCATTTTTAAATTCGGTTCACAAAATAATAATGGGCTCCAACCATTTCGCTAAGCAATGCTTTCATACAGGCGTGTGATCATTGAATTTATCTGCTGCAGTAAACTGCCCAGATATATGGATATGCATATACACGTCAATAAGCGATACTTTTCTATCCATACAGACTGTGAACATTACTTCCACCCCCTCACCCCTTCCACACACACACACACACACACACACACTCCCTTCCCTCGTGTCCCCTCCCATACCCCTGAAAACTGTCCCCTCCTCACTATGTTCCTCCCCCCCCCCACCCCCCCTCTCTCTCTCCTCTCGCTCTCTCTCTCTCTCTCTCTCTCTCTCTTGCCCCCTCCCCCCTAAAAGCGGGCCAGGACCCGTCCCTGAGCCTTGTGGTGTGGCCCCGCGTGGCTCCCCTGTCGAAACTAATCTTGGATTCACCTCATGTTCATTTCATTTTACGTGGAATAAAAACGCTATTTCCGCCGGTGTCCCCCGTGTCACCACTGGGCCAGCAGCCTGGGAATTGGGCCCCTTTTTTTATCACTTTGCCTTTACATCTGTTTCACTCTTTTCATGTTCTGTCCTTATTATTTTCTGCTCTCTCGCCGCTGCTCTTTTATCTCCTGAGTGCCTGCTGCTGCTGCTGCTGCTGCTTCTGCTTCTGCCTCTGCTGCTTTCGTTCGGGAGACAGGACCCCACGCGTCCTGTCCGCTGGCACTCGCAGGGACTTGTAAGACAATACAAAGGCCTCGTCGGCCTTATCCCCGACGATATACGTAGTTCGTCCTTTTTGTTACTTGTGTCTCTCGTGGTATTGCTATTCTTTTCCCATCCGTTTGCGTCGGTTTCACATTTGGTTAGTCATCGCTCCTTTTCTTGTGTGTGCAGTAGTCGTTCAGCATGTCGTACACTTCTGTATGTATAGGAATTCACGTGTGTGTGTGTGTGTGTGTGTGTGTGTGTTTGTATATGTATATATATATATATATATATATATATATATATATATATATATACACGTAGTATATGTATTGTGTGTGTTTGCTCTGGAATATTTTCAGTGTAATTTATTCTTTTTGTGCATACAGGCACAAATGTATATTCATATTCATTTATTTATTCGTATGTCAAGTGTGTATGTATGTACGTATGTATAAAATCAGGTGGAACCATATCTTCCTGTATTTTCGTAATTTCCTGGTAGTCCTTTTAATCCAATATTTTCAGTCTTTTGCGCAAGGACCATAAAAATGCTTTGCATAATTTTTTGTTCGTTGTCCCAAACGTGAAAGATCAAGGGGCAGGATGATGCATCCTTGCAAGTGCATTGCCTGGTCCTCCGTCTCCCCCCCCCCCACCCCCCACCCCCCACCCCCACTACGTCTCCCCCGTCAGAGGTCCTCCCCTAATCGGCCGTCGTATGTGGCCGCCTGTAAACCCAAAACCAAAATGTTCATGAAAAGCGAATTGCCTGATCAAGTCAAGCCCTATAGTAATCCCTCAGTAACCCTTCCCTCCCCACCCCTCCCCTCCCCTCCCCTCCCCTCCCTACTGCCCTTGGCTGATCACCGGGCAAACTCGTACATCCCTACCTCGCTATCCTATCCCCTATCAGCATATCCCCTCCCCCACTTGTCCTCTCTTACTATCCTCCTCCCCCTCCCCCTCCACAGCCTTTCTGTCCTCTCCCGCTTTCTCCCTTACACATGGAAAATTAGAGTTCTTGAGCTCGTTTTATCTCAGGCCTTAAAGGTGGTCAGTTGGTTGGTCGTATCAGGTAGAATGGATTTTTCTTCCTCCTCCTCCTCCTCTTCTTCTTGTTCTTCTTCTTTTTGAGAGGGGCGGAGGGGTCTGTGGTCGTGGAGGGCTCTTGTCCTTGAAGAAGGAGGGGGAGGAGAAGCCCCATCTGTAGAAGTCTCTCTTTTGAAGCCGACCCTCGCTCCTGAGCACGCAAGATAAGGATCGAGTTGAAGATGCTTATCTTATCTGCATTTGGAGAAGGATATCACTGCGATACGCTGACTTTTCTGCCAGTCTCCTTGTTTCCCCTGTGTAGGTACACCCGCGCACTTTTAGTAAGAGAAGGGCTTAGAAATCCGCTCTCCTCGCTGCTTTAGTCTCTAGAGAGTTCAGCCTACGTTATTAGCTTTATATCTTTGCCTTTAGTGAGTTTCATCACAGTAAGAAATATTCGTGGCGATAAGAGGGGTAGTCTCTCTCTCTCTCTCTAAGACAAACATAAATTACATGAATTGTATGTTTATTTGTTTGTTTTGCTCTGTTTCACGGCATGTTGAAAGGCGAAAGTAACACACACACACACACGCACACACACATACACATGAAGGGGTAAGGCTCCAGGGGTGTGTTGTGGTTGGGATGGTAGAGAGAGAGAGAGAAGAGAGAGAGAGAGAGGTGAGGGAGGAAGAGGACACCCAGTTGATCCTATAATTCCATTACCCTTCTCTACCGGGGACCTCACTTCTCTATATTCTTTTATTTATTCTGTCTTTTGTGCTTTTCATAGTTTTTTATATACGGTACATGCACAGTTTGACCGAATCAGTTATCACCCTTTTTCGGGATATTTGTTATTATATATCGCTACTGTTTTGGAATTTTGGCCTGTGGCGGTTTAGTTAGCATTATTATTAATTTTTCGATTTTGTTTTCTCTTACCAATCACACGTTTGAGGAGTATATGAAAATTATTTAAGTTCCTTATCCGTCTTTTTCTGGTATGATGGAGTTTTGTATGAGAAGTTTACCGTTATAAGCATGTCAAAAAATATTGTTTAACGTTCATAGATTGTGAGCATACTTTGTTACGGCTTATTGTATTAAATGTTTAATGAATGGTACTCAATTTCTCTTACATTTTCTTCTCAATTTCGCATCGAATTGTGATGAATATAACTTTTCCTTGGTTGTTTTCCAGTATAATAACTTGACTATTGGTTTCAAAAGCACAGAGGCCATGACTTATCTTAGAAGCTTGTTTTTGTTTTTTCCAATCTTTATTTTGATCAAGGTTTCAAGAAGAGTTTCTGGCTGTACGTGGATGGACTCTCTCTCTCTCTCTCTCTCTCTCTCTCAGAACTCTAATGATTTGCATCTCCTTTGTTGGTGATATTGGACCATTAACGCCTCACACCTGCCCATGTCCCTCATCCGGTGAAGTTCCTTTCTCAGACTCGTGTAGTACTGTGTTCTCTCTCTCTCTCTCTCTCTCTTCTCTCTCTCTCTCTCTCTCATTTTACTGAATGAAGAAGATATACGTTTTGTATTTGATGTTTTTGTTTTTCTAATTATTATGGTTGTTAACATTTAGTTTGTTTGTATTTTTGGTGGTTTTGGAAGGTGTAAGGTATTTTTTTTAATTGCTGATTGTCATAGCTGTCTATTAGAACCCCTTAACATTCTTCTAGGAAGTAGACCCATGTCTAGGAAAATTTGTATGTATGTTCCGTTTCTCACTGGAATTTTATATAAAGATATTGGTCCGTCTTTTGACAGCAGATTGAATTGTATGATAACTGTATCGTTAGGAAAAGAGGTGTTGTAGGCAAGCTAGAGCTTACATCACTATATCTTTTGTGTTTCGCATTCACCCTATCATTTACTTTTCTTTTGGGGGAATTTCATCAAATAGACTCTCTCTCTCTCTCTCTCTCTCTCTCTCTCTCTCTCTCTCTCTCTCTCTCTCTCTCTCTCCTCTCACACACACACACACACACACACACACACACACACACACACAACACACACACACGTACGTTCCTTCCTCTTCATCTCCCGTGCAGCCACCTTTCCTTTCCAAAGAACCTAATTTGTATGCACTTGAAATAGCAAAAAGAAAATTCTGAGGTGTGGGCGAGTATCTTTCCTAACCAAAATCGCTACCCTTTTCTCCCTCACTTGTGGAGGAAACATTAAATAGGGTCTTTGTACCCCAGATAGTGGACGTCGCAATTTGAAAAGGTGTCATAGGTGTCTCCCGACATATATATATATATATATATATATATATATATATATATATATATATATATATATATATATATATATATATATATGTGTGTGTGTGTGTGTGTGTGTGTGTGTGTAATTTCCCAGGACCTGTTTCCCAATGAAAAGTTTGCCCCAGAAGTGTATAGCCCGTTGGTTTCTCATTATTCTTCAAGAGTGAGGTTGCTAGCCTTAAGCCTTTCGCCAGCTGACGCTACTCAGAGGGTATATACCTTGAGTTGCGATCCGTATACTTGCGGCCATTTTTAAAGCTCTGTAACAGGCAACTGAACAGGGGATTAGTGCGAATGTGAAATTTTTTTATAGCTAATGTTTACTGAGTACGTGTTTAGCAAATTTTTAGGGTTTAGTGAGTAAGGATTTAGTGAATGTTTATGATTAAGTGTTTAGTGAATGTATAGTTTAGGGTTTAGTGAATATTTACTGAGTGTTTAGGGTTTCGTGAATGTTATTGAATGTTAAATGTGTAAGTATTCAGCGAATGTTTAGTGGGCCTTTGTGGTTTTAGTGAATGTTTAGTGTGTAAGTATTCAGTGAGTGTTTAGTGACTGTCTTGTATAAATGTTGGTGTTTGTTGAATGTTTAGTGTGTAAGCATTCAGTGAGTGTTTAAGGTTTAGTGAATGTTTAATGTTAAGTGTTTGGTGAATGTTTAGTGAGTGTTTAGGGTTTAATGAAGGTTTAATGTATGTTAGTTTTTATTGAATGTATAGTGAGTAAGTATTCAGTGAATGTTTAGGGTTTAATGAAAGTTTTGTGAATGTAGGTGTTTAGCAAATGTTTAGTGCGTAACCATTTCACGAATGTGTAATGGTTGGTGAGTGTTTAGGGGTTAGTGAATGTCAGTATTTATTAAATGTTTAGTGTGTTAGTATTCAGTGAATGTTTAGTGAGTCTTTAGGTTTAGTTAATGTTTTGTGAGTGTTTGTGTGTAGTAAGTTTTTAGTGAATGTCTTGTGAATGTTAGTGTTTAGTGTGTATTTATTGAGTGTTTAGTGAATGTCTTGTGAACGCTAGTGTTTATTGAATGTTTAGTGTGCAAGTGTTTATTGAATGTTTAACGAGTGATGAGTGGATGGTCATTCACTGTTTAGTGTTTAATGAGTGTTTAGGGGTTTAATGAGTATTTAGGGTTTAGTGAATATTTGTTGTTTAATGAGAGTTTAGTGTGTAGTGAGTGCTTAGTGAATGTATAGTGAGTACTTAGTGAATGCTTAGGAAGTGATTAGTGTTTAATTAATATTTAGGATTAAGTGAGTGTTTAGTGAATGTTTACTGAGTGTTTGAGGTATAGTAAGTATTTAGTGAGTTTAGTGTTTAAAGAGCGTTTAGTGTATGATGGGTATTCAGTGAGTGTTTAGTGCTATTGAGTGTGAGTGTATGTTAAGTATACATGTTTAGTGAGTGTGTGTAAGTGTGAGTGCTTAGCGAGTGAAGTGCATTGTGAATGTTAGTGTTTAGTGATTGTGCATTACTGTTTAGTTAGTGCTTAGTGACTGTATGCAAAGAGAGTCCTGTAATTTACAAGAACCATTTATGCTTGACACTGCTTAGATCCATGTGCAGCTGCTTAGGCCTTGAAAACAATGGTTGAAGTGCTTAGGCCGTGAAATTGGGTTCAGTAATAATAATAATAATAGTAGTAATAATAACAATAATAATATCAGCAACACTAATAATAATAGTAAAAATAATAATATTGATAGTAATAATAATAATAAGATAATAATAATAGTAAAAAAGATAAAAATAATAACAGTAAATAAAGTAAAGTACTGTGCGCTGGACCAAGACCTTTCAATATGGCTGCCCGAAGTCACACTCTCGGCAGGAAGATCGCCACTCCAGTGATTGACGCTCTGCGCTACTCCCCAGCTACCGCAAGGTGTGATAGGCCAGGAGCGATCCACGGACTTATCAAACATGAAAGGAGCGCTGTACCAATATCCCATGGTTCCCGCTATGGATGACTGTACCTTTTACAAGTGGGCGATAGGGTTCTCCCATCCTGCTGGCGTAATGACTCCATTATTTATATGTATACAAGATCATAAAAGCTTTGCTGTTATAGCAAATTCCATCCATATGACGTGTACCGGTACTACTTACTCAGGGCTTTCAAATATCGCAGAGAGTTAATTATCCTTCGAAGTCCTTTGTATTTCCTACACAATATTTTTTTAATTCATGAAAGCGACACATAGTATTTTCTTGAAAGTATGCATTAAGTGCTTGTGTTTGTATTCTTTATATTGATTGCAAATAGCATGGTCTGTCAGTTTACATACTTGTGTAGTTAATCGATAATTTTGCTAAAATACAACAAGAGTTGGCGTTTTCTGTTACTTCCAGATGTCCCCTCCGTGGGGATATTAGCACCAATTGGAAGCTCGATCGCGACAAAAGCTCTCTCTCTCTCTCTCTCTCTCTCTCTCTCTCTCTCTCTCTCTCTCTCTCTCTCTTTATAACTGCGACTCCATAAAAGTGGGGGCGAGTTGTAAAGTGCCATTTCAGTGGCCTTGGTGGCTGTATAAAGTGGACCTCAACCAAGTGGTTTTAATTGGTCCGGCCACATCCTGCATAACGACCGTTTTCAGAACATCTTCAACGAACCCTTGGACTCGAGCTGGAACCGTAATTATTTTTTTGCACTTTGGGGGCACTTGCATATCACTTTTGTATTCAAGAGATAAATGTTCAACTTAAAATGATTTGAAGTGGAAAGGGGATTAGTCTTCAAAACCATCCAGCGAGAAGTCAAGCCCATTAAATTGTAAATGTTTCTAAGGGAGATTATACACCGGAGTTTTGGGAAAAGGTTCTGCCTACAACTTTCAAAAGTGGATTTTGCTGGTTTCAAAGCGGTAATTTTTGCGATGAGACATTTTCAAGTGCAGTTTTTGTGTTGTTTTAGATGAAGCCAGGCTTGTGCTGGTACTGGCACGGGCTCTTGCCCTTGGCCAGCCCGTAACCAGAAACGGTGGTATGCAGTGAATCTCAGTGGAGAATGAACTTCATTTGTTCTTGAGATTCTCAGTGGTATCTGGGTCTTCTAAGAGCTATAAAAGTATAAATACCAAACAGCCCAGAGACTTTCTCAAAAATTTCTTTGCATGACGATGAACTGTGCTAAGTTGTTTCCGGTAAAATTTCAGCTTTTCAAAGAAAGATGATTTTAGGCCTTCCAGACCTTGTAACGCACCTGAAGTGAAACTGCTTGCCAAACTTGGTGAATCGTAAAATGCGATGAGTGCCTTCTTATTTGATATACTAATATTAGGCGATATCTTTACAGATCCTATAGAGATTGTCTTCCAGCTCCCATCACTTTCTGTTAAGAAAGCTGCTGTTATTGTCAGTAGAATTGCTGAGTCAGTATTGAGCCAAAAAGTACCGAGCACAAATAACTGTTAGTATACCACTGTACAAGGAAAGCTGCTCAAGTTTTTAAGATTGTTCGTGCATTTGCAAAACTTAGAACTAGAAGACAGTTTGAGTTGCGTCTAGGACGTTTCCAATTTCATGTTTGTTATCGAGTTCATTGTGTGTACGTTTTGTGCTACTAATCAACAGAAAACACTTTTCTGACGGTTCTGTAGCAAGATCAAGGAACAGAAAAAATCTAATATTCTTTCTTTATAAGTTAAAAATAAATGGAGTGAATTTGTTGAACATGGTGAAATATCATATTTGGTAAAAGTAATAACTGATGGATTTTTAAAAATTATATTAAGATGATAGTATCGGCCTTAAAAAAACAATGCTTAAAGATTATATACATCTGGCAGCCTCTTTTTTTTCCCGCCTCGCATAATGCTTTGGTATGTCGAAATTGCAGCAGTTCAAAAATTTTCATCAAGTCTGCTCGGTGCCTTGACCTCCAAGGTGGTGTTTATTGGGAATTTAATAACTGTAAATGGTAGTTGTTCTGGTGGCGCATTCTTTCTGCTGTTCTTTGGTTCTTCTCCGAGATTAAATTGAAGTTGAGGCTTTATCTCTCTTTTTCTTGTTTGTTGTGTGATCTTTAGATTCGAAGTACATTATATCTATATTTACATTATACCTTTATTGTGTACCAGTGTTGTAGACGTACACATTTATGCGTCAATAATTTACAGGTTAATAGAACTTCGTGTTGCCCCAGCATCTCTTTTGTATTATTTAGTAAAACATGGGCTACCATAAACAGGCAGTAACCCCCAACAATAAATGTAAACAATAACCCCGTACCACAGAAGCAGTAGGTCGATGGTAACTTCTTTGGTACTTCGACGATGACCTTTCTTGCTAATCTTATGGACGTCGGGTCATTATTCCGGACAGAATCTTTTATTTGCTGATCTGAATATCTCTTAAGGCATCCGACAGAAGCAAGTGCAAGGCTCCGTTTCCAGGCCTTCCACGTTATGACTCTCTCTCTCTCTCTCTCTCTCTCTCTCTCTCTCTCTATTTTGTCCAAGTTGTTGAGAGTTGTTTTTTTAACGGATCCTCTCCGGCGTCCTTTTTAAAATATATTTTCTCTCACCTGTTATCTGAATATAAATACATAAGAAAGCAACCTGCGTTAGAAGGGTCATCACCCTTGTGGATCATTTTTCATAATTCGCGTAACTAAGGTTCTTAGGCCTCTCATTGATCTGACCTTCAGTCTGAGGCTTCAGTCGGTCGTCATGTTCAGACACACAAAATCGTCAGTAGATCTTCAATGTAAGCTATTGATTCACATCGGTGTTGTTTTCTGCCGTTGCCCAGTTTTTTTTTTATGAGGAAGGATGCTTTTATTGCATCATGGACTGCCTATCTAGGCATAGTTCTCTATGGTAACATTTTGAGAAATCGAAGATGATGGCATTTCCTGTTTCTGGTTTTTTCTCAGCGACATTGATTTCAGATGCTTTGAAGCCATCTATAATAACAGATGGCCAATATACTGTTTTTGTCAACCATAATAACATACACAAATTATGGGACTTTAAAGTAATATTACGTTTAAAACATTTTTTTTTCAGATGTATTTCCAAACACTTATTTTACAGTGTTCGAATACTTGAACGTTCGCAAGCTTTTGCTAACACACACCATATTATATATATATAGAATATAGATTATTTGATAATATATTATATATATTTATTTATAATATATTAGATATATCTATATATATATATATATATATAAATTATGAATCATATATATATATATATATATTATAATATGCGCATAGTTACGGGTCTGTGTACATGCATTCATTTACCTGAGGAAATCTAGATTATATTGGATAATAACCCCGTTTTATTGTAAGTTTTGATTTAGTCTTTTGAAATGATATTTTTGTTATGCTCTGATTATTCTACATATCTCATAATCTTATTCATTCATAACTTCATAACTTTGACCTCGGTGCTCAGTGAGTTATAAAACTCATGGATAGATTTTTTTTACCTTAAAATGCCGTTCCAATCTAAACCCTCTTGGCTTCCTACCAATGATTTCCGCCATCTCACTCATAATCACCAGGCAACTACCCTCGCACCAATTAATTTTCTTATCAGTCCGCGACTTACATCATACGCCGGCGTAAGGGAAACGTAGAGTGAAGGAAAGAGGTTGTGAGAGAGAGAGAGGGAGAGAGAGTGAACTCGGGTGGTTTAGTTTCGATTTATTTATTTAAGTCATGTCTAAGGTTAGTTTTTGGAATGTAATTCATATATGAAAAATATGTTAAAACCTTGAGAAATTT
>NC_087202.1:120220096-120247596 GCF_015104395.2 Macrobrachium nipponense
TATTAAATTATATTATTGTAGTATGTGTATTATTTCATTAAACTCAATTTGAACTTGTTTAGTATCATCTTTGTGATATTTTCATGTCAGGCGTGTTGCTTAATATTTTCCTTCGTTCATTCATTTATTTCGGTTATGAAAATTCTTGCCTTTACATCACTCGTGTCATATATTAGGCTTTTGTTATGCCGTATCATACTTCACTTTCTCTTCTCTCTCCCCCATTTTCCTCTCTCCTCCTCTTCTTCTTCTCTCTCTCTCTCTCGCGACGCAACGTGGAGGATTTCTTTCAAGTGGGTTGCCGTTTTGTATATGTTTTGTAGTTAGCATAATTCAGCCAGTAATTCCTAAATCACAACCATATGTTCTTGATGTGTAGGATTCAGCGGTCGCAACACCACTAAATGACTTCTGTATGATAATTCGGGTCCCCGAGGGCCGTGGGGAGTGACGCCCCCCGGAGCTGCACCGTTTCCTTTTTACATTTTGATCTTTTGGACCTTTTCTCGTCGAAAAGAAAAACATTTCTTCGTGGAATTTGTATATATTTCATGATTTGCCCCACACATTAATATGTGCGCCTATGTGTGTTTATATATAAGAAAATTAATTCTTTCCTTACAATTTCTCTTCGATGAAACGATACGTAATTTTAGCTTTATTTGTTTTTTAAACATTATTTCAGTGAAGCCATAGTACCGTTGATAAGAGAGCGTAAATATTATCATGTCAAGTTTTATTTTATTTTTCTTTTGGGGGGGTGGGAGGTGGGAGTTGGTTGGGAAGCAAAAATTAAAGATATTAAATAAAAAATTATATAATGATAATGAGAGAAGAGCCTTCATGTTGGACCGAATAGCTAATGAGCTGATATCATAAATGATCTTCCTGATGACCGAAACCATAATACTGAGAGAGAAACATATTTATCAGTGTGAACATTAATTCCAATCATCTTTTATAAAATCCAATCAGAGTTGATTGTTAATCACGTTTATGAACCTCTATTAGACTCCCTTATGCAGTTTGTTACTCGGGATTTGCAATTCATGACATCCCAATAAATACTGCTCTCTCTCTCTCTCTCTCTCTCTCGATTAGCTTTAACAGGGTATGCGTTTCGTCTCTTCGTGATGATAGATATGTTTGAATGAAGACACAGATATGAGATAGTGAACTTTTGCACATTATCAGCAGTGTGAACTTTTGCACATTATCAGTGGCTGACTAACTGCCATAGCATTTTTAATTTTGAGGATAATGCAGAGAATTGCCTTAATGCTTTCCTTAGTTTGTTTTTTTGCATAGAGGCGTTAATCTTGTCATATGAAAATGAGAAGTTCTCCTAGTGTCATCAGTAAAAACTGTAATTGACATGCTCTCATCCTAACGAGAAGAAAATGGTTAATTTCAAGACAGTTTTCTTTAGAATTGTTTGTTCTTTAGGGTTAGTGTGAAATATTGATTGTAAAGGCTAGCATTTTTCTTGCCATATTACAAATTGAGCGGAATAAATTTTGTAGGATTTCCTCTAATGGAGAGGTGGTGATTTTTCATGTACTCGAAATATGCCATTCCTTTCTGTTTTTTTATCTGCAAACGAGGTTTTACTCATTAAAGAGTTTATGCGGATATTGGAGACATTTTCCGTACCCGTGGGTTCACCTACGTATTATCAAGTACGAGATTTTTCTTTCACAACTGCTGACTTATCATCACTAAGGTGATGACAGTTGGAAACTAGGCACACCACAATAAGAATCACTGCCACTGTCCTTGAATACAAAGTTTGTTTATCGCCACTGATACAAACAACAGTGAATCTTGACACCAAATCACTGATTGCTATCCGTGAATGTATAGTACTATGAATTAATTGTACTTAATTAGATAACGCGTTTTCAGCATCATGGATTAAAGCAGTTATCCTCGAATTCTTGAAATTGAACAGGAACCCAAAATACCAACGAAGATATTTCAAACCCTTAACTGAAAGTAAAAATAAAAATGTACATTTGGTTAACTAATGTCATTTATTTTTTTTATGATTACATTCCACTATAACATGCCTTATGATTATTGAGTGAGCAAGGTCGAATCTCGTTTAAGATTAGCCCAAAGTAGACCAACGGAGGGGAAGTGAGCTATTAGGCCTATCAGGTGTTCTAAGACAATAAAGGCCAGTTTGCGGGAAAAAATCTGCCCAGACAATAAACTATCCCTTCAACATAATTTAGACTGCTTGTTTTATGAAGATACAGCTTAATCACTTTGACATTTCTATGTAGAAAAAAGTAAGAATGATTTATCTGGACTGAAATTTGATGACGCAGATAGCAGTATCTTGTGTTATGGGAGGAATTTCCTGACGTGAGTTTCACGGTTATGAGGCCTTCTTATAAATATTTAATCATCACAGACGCATTGTATGATTATAATGTCCGTTTTGAAGCTTCTAGGTGTGTGTGCGGCCGTGTATGTAGGTATTAGGGGGCGAGTATCTCTAGAGCTATTATGTGTTCTAGTCACGCGTCTTTCGGCCGACAATTACACGTCCACCTGCTAAAACGACCTATTAAAAAACTTTTCCCTGAAAGATTGCTCAAGGGACTACAAGCTCTTTTACTACAGCACATTTCGCTTTCGAATGCTGACCATGCACTTTTTCTTTTTTGGAGTCTCAGTTCGTACAGTTTGTTGGATTCCTTTTGTTTTGTTTCAGAGCAGACCAGAGAAAGGTGTTCTCTGGCTGAAAGTTTTGCCAAAGATGACCTTACTTTCGTACCACGAATAGTAGCTACGTAATTTCTTATGGATGTTCTGCAGTTCTTTATTGTTATGTTCCTTTCTGCTTGTTTGGAACATTTTTTTTTTTTTGGATACGCATTTAAAAATTGTAAATAGAGTTCGATATGCGTTTTTGCGAATTTGACAGGAATATTGTTCAGAGGAATGACTTATTATTGATGCTTGGTTAGGGCATCAACTGACAAAAAAAATTTGATGTAAAATGAGTTTTCCATAGATTTAAGATAAAGTCTCCTCGGATTTAGATCATATTTTACAAATTTTGCGGATTATAAAATGCTCCTCTGTTTCCCTTTTAACGGATTTGTGGAAAAACGACTGAAGTATCACACATTAGAATATCAGTTGCTTTGAAGTTTTTTGAAATCACGGATAATGATACGGATTTTACTCTGATACTTAACAGTATTTGGGTAACAACAAAAATTATAGACATTTCCAGACATTTTTTGTAAACATACGAAAAGTCTTCCGTAGATTGTAAGATATGAAAAGAAGGGAAAAAAGTTGAGTTAGTGGACAAAAGGTCATAAATGCTATTGCAGTTTCTCCCTGTGATATATATATTATAACTATATAATATATATATATATATACTAATATATATATATATAGATATATATATATCTATATATATTAGATCTATTATATGTATAATCTAGATATATATATATATATATCGATATATATATAATAGTATATAGATATATAATATATATATATATATATATTATAGATATATACTTATATCTATATAATATATAATATATATATATATAATATATATATATATAGATATAGATATACATATTATATATATATATATATTAGATAGATATATCTATAGGATTAATATATAAGAAATATAATTATATATTATATACTAATAATTATATATATAATCTATAGGGATTGAATCTATATAATATCTATAAATAGATATATTTTCGCTATATATGTATAATATATATATAATCATATATTTAATATATATAATATATATGGATATATATATATATAGAATATCGAATATATAGATATAGGAGTATATATATAAGATAATATAATTATATATATATATATATCTAATTATATAATATATAGTAATATATATTTATAATATATATAATATATATGGATAATATATATATATAATATTATATATATTTATATGGAATATATATAATCTAATATATATATATATATATATTATATTAGATATAAATATATATAATATATAGATATATACACAATATATAGATATATATTATATAGTATACAATATATAGATATATATATATATATATATATATATATATATATATATATTATAATATATATATATGAAAATAGGGGAAAAAGAAAAATTGACGGGTAGTAGAGAAACAGTTATAAATCCTATTCCTACTATATATATATAAATAAGGGGACAAAAGTTGAGGTAGTAGAGAAACAGTTATAAAAGTATTCCAGTTTCTACCTGAAAAACTATATATATATATATATATAATATATATATATATATATATATATATATATATATATATATATATATATATATATATATATATGTGAGAGAGAGAGAGAGAGAGAGAGAGAGAGAGAGAGAGAGAGAGAGAGAGAGAGAGAATTGAAGTGTCTCCATTGTCCACTGAACTGTTGCCCTTCGAATCTTCCTGGAACGTCTTCGACACCTGAACCGGGCTTTTATGTTAATTGCGTTGTTTTCCGACCGATTGAATTTAAGAGTGATCGTTTCTTCGATCTCCAGCGGGATTGTATTCCCCCTTACTTGGATGACATTATGTCTGTATTGCCGATGAAGCTCTTGTGGTAAGTGTCGAACACTTGATCTGTAGAACCGTCGCTGCTTTCTGCACGTTTTGGCATTTTTGTTATCTTTGCCGACTTGAATTTTCAGAGTGAGTTAGTTTTTTCTACGGTTTTATTATATCTACTCCCTTTTTCTGCGTTAGGGAATAGGTTTTCCATTGTCAATTTCCATAAATTCTTTGTTCCGTTCTTTTTTGTATTAGTATATTATTGTTAATTTCTCATCTTATTATCCAATAATTTGCTTTAAAAGAGCGCTGTTGTTAGAAACTGTAATCACAAGATGTTATTTTATCATTGTTGCGACTTTTTTTTTAATGTCTGTGCTACAATTTGGCTTAATGCGCAGTTTGTAGTGTGTGGCACGATATAGAATTTGTGAAAGAAATTTTTTTATCCTATAGAATATGCCACCGACTGCAGTGCATTAGTCCTCCTCTGGTGTTCCTGGGTCCTAAACACATAATATACAAGAATAAAACAGATTATCAGGATTATGATACTTCGTGTTTGTATTTTCAGCATGATAAGACTATTATCATAGATACTGCGGTGAAAGCGAAAGTATATAGAGTATGTTTGTTTGTGTGTGTGTGTATGTATAATATATATATTATATATATTATATATATTAATTATTATTATTATATATATATATATATATATATAAAATGTGGAGAGAGAGAGAGAGAGAGAGATTGATTTTCCACGTTTCTTTAATGGTATAGAATAATCCACTTGTATGAATTGCACTGAATATACATACATATGCGGAGATGATTGTTGACATACTCCTTGAGTATGTAGAGAATCGTTTCTTCATATATGACTAATGTCACGGAAAATCCTCGGTTTGACGAAGAGATAGCCTAAATCCCGTTGACAGCTCGTAAACAGCCTTAGAAGCCATTTCGTCGAAAGTGTTAGTATCCGAAGATGATACAATTCCTGACTTCTATGTCGAGCTTTTGTATTGGATAATACGTCGTTTTAAATCATTTTTCTGAAGGTTGTCTGTAAAATCTTTACTATAAAGGAGTATTTCTTTTCCTGATGCTAAGAAAAGAAAAGTTGTTTTAAGACTTGATGATTGCGTACGCGCGTGCGCGGAAGAAAGAGAGACTGAGAGGGAGAGGGTCAGTATACGTAGTTTTGTGATGTGATGAGAGCCAAAACAAACGAGCGTGTCCGTGGCCCTGGTCCTGGATTTTAGCATTTGATTTATAGCCTGTGAGATAGATGATGGCTAGTGATGCTCGGGCCTCGTCCGAATGCCCTCGCTAATGGCTTCCTTCCTACTATCACTCACCAGTAGGTTGTTCCCGTGGGGGCTTTCTAGGGGATTCTATTTTATCTTTAATGGATCATTTTTTACAATGCACAATATTGCATGAACATTGACGTTGTGTATTTTTTTGAGGGCGAAAGTAGTAGAGGAGCCGGGAAGCGCATCTCTCGGTGTTTCGGAGGTGGTCATGTTTACGCTGTTGAAGTGAAGGTAAAGGGACCATAGGAGCTCTTAACTTCCATTCTCGGCTCCCAGACAATGATATATGGCTCTCAAATTTTCTTCTGGACAGTTTTAAATAAGAATCGAGGTCGTTAATTTTGTGTATTTTGGCTCTGGGAAAATAATTGTTTCGGAGCGGTAAGTTGGCCTCATATCCTCCACTATTCCAGTACAAAATGTAAGATTTTTTCTTTTTCCTTTCTTATTTATTTCACTCTCCGGTGGCGGGAGGAATGGCCAGCGGCATTCGAAGAGAAAAGGGGAGAGGGAGGCGTTTTATTGGAAGGAGGAGGTGAAGGGGGCTACTGGCAAATCATCTCCTGTCCCAATAACCAGATAGGTCTATAAATCCATTGGGCTCTTTCTTGCATGTTCTGTGTGTTTTTTTTTTCATTTGTGGGGAGGGGAGGTGTTACAGAGATCCTCTTTCATATCAGTATTAATATATATTTAGTACCGTTTAACTTGTTTTGTAACGCTCGTCGACGTTTTCGACGGAAATATATACTACTGAGTGGTACAATGAACGAACGCTGTTTTGCTCTCTTAATTGTTGGATAATATCGTTATTAGAAGCAAAGCTTTTCACTCATCGTTATTTTGCAAGTAGAGAAACAGACAGTTATCCAAGTTATATTTTAATCTAAATTATTATTACGAGAGTACTTTACATAGTCAAAAATGCATGCACATTGTTGAGTGTGTCATTGTTTTTCATGAGAAGTTACCACAATGAGGATGATAACGGAGTACTCATAGGCAACTTAGGAATTACAGTCAGCAGTAGGACACTCAAAGGCACGGTTCAAATAGACCTTGGATTTCTACTAACACACACAAAAAGAAAAAAAAACTATCTAGCGAGGAAAAGGATGATATATTTTCTCCCCAAAAGTTAATCCAGTTGAGTGTTAGATTATTACGAACGGAAACCCTTACATCAGGATAATGAAGTGACGACCTGGTAAAATTGTAAACAACTTTGCGGTGAGAGAAGAGAGAGAGAGAGAGAGAGAGAGAATTTTATGTGGTATCTTGGCGCTTTATACGAAATATATGTTGATTTGATAACATGCACAACTGCGGGGATAACTGTTCGTTTGCAATTCATGGATTCCAGTGACCACAAGTTGATAGGTTATTCGTATTGAGGTTGATAACCCTTTATAAGAATAAGTTATATCCATGCAGTCCACTGAGATTATCAGAGCGATGGTGTTTACTTTCAAAAAGAACGCTTTTTTGAAAATAGAAGTGTTGAGCAGTTTTAATTTTGTTTTATGGTCGTAGGACTTCATGTACTTTTAACTGTTCCATCAAACTGGCGAGTGAAGAGGAGTCTCTCTCTCTCTCTCTCTCTCTCTCTGGTGTTAAAGGGGATATTTTTCTTTTCCTTTTTGGATGGTCCAAAACTTGCTCCTTTATTCATATTTTCATCTATTTCCTCTTGAACGAAGTACAGCCTATCAGCGTGTCTTCTTGGCGTGGCTTTGCTCCGTCTTTCTTAAATTCTTATATCCGCCTTTATTTGGCCCTTCTTCCTCTCAAAGACTGTTTCCCCCCCTGCCCCCCCACCCCACATCCAAAAGACTATATCCCTCCATCACCATTGGGACTGACTTCATTAAATCTCAGTAAATAATGCAATATCCCCCATATTACCTGTCTGCCGTGTTTTGCGTTTGCTGTCAATTTTAATCTTGCAAAGTTTCCACAAGGTCTTGGGCGCACTGATCTAAGAGTTTCGAGTTATTGTGTAGGTTTTGTTCTTTCTCGCTCTTTATCTGGGTCTAAAAGGGGAGTTTGTTTATTGCAGGATTTCAGTGCTTTACTTGAGAGCTTTCCTCCTGTTAATTTTGAATTCATTTACTATTTTACTGGAATGTTTTACAGTCAAAATTGATAACGCCATAGCTTTGAAAAATTCAAGAATCTCATCATAACTAGTCTATTCAGTTAAACTTTTATCATAAATTATATACATCTAAAGTAAACAGATCTTGATTGTCAATGCTGGATCCTTTCGCACTGGTTTCTTTGCTGCTGCTGTTTTCTTCCTTTTTATTTACTAGCTACTTATATTGGCAGTGTGGTAACTAATGAAGTATATAAAAATTTACAGTAGATTCTCTCTCTCTCTCTCTCTTTCATATTATATATATATATATATATATATATATATATATATATATATTATCTATATATATATATATATATACATACATACATACATGCATACACTACCTGCTTTCAAGAGCATTAGTATTGCTTTTGGTTTGTACCTCACTCCCTCACCCCCTTGCCAACATTCGGCGGTTCCTGTCTGGGTGTTTTCGACGCTTCTGTTCTAATGGTTTCCTGGGGGAGGGGGAGAGATTGGGTGGGTGAATTCTTTGTCCATTGTAATTATCTTGTTTTGCAATTTTTATCACATAATTCGTCTTCTTGTTACATCGGAAGACAGTTCCCTGTACCCTTCCCCCGCAAAAATGATTGACTTAGGCTTCGATGATGATAAGGAAGCTGATGGCTGGGATGGTGATGATAATGGAGTTGATAATGCCGTTACTCAAGAGTTGTGGATTGAAAAAGCACCAAAGGGGATGCTGGTTTTCAGATGAAAATCTTTGCTTCTTTCACCTTTTCAAGTTTTAGAAACAGTCTTGGCATACTTACATGTTTTGTATTTATGTACTATTTTATGTAGGTGGAAGAAAACTGGTACTTGCTGTTATCATGTATATATTTGCATTGCTGTAAATTAACGTTTATGAATTATACAGAGGTTTTCTAATTTGCAATCAACACATTTTTTAAGCAATTAGTATTTTTTCTAAGTATACAGATCTAAGCCTATCATATATGAAGTATCATTGAGCACAAGCGGGAATGGCCGTTGAATCTTGGTAGCAACGTATAATTAAATGGTGATGGGAAGAGAGAGAGGGGGGGCCATCCCTCACTTACCTTTCACTACCACTTCATTCTCTCCTTTGGCCACAGGAGTCAGGTCAGTGCTGCTCCACTGACACACTGCCAACTCCACCCTGGAGGGCAGGTAGGGAAGTGTTCTGCTGACACTAGCCCAAGGGCTGGGCACTGTTGCTCAGTTGGTACCACCCCAGAGAGAAGGGACCTACTCCCTTCCATCCCTGCTCTGCTTGATACAGACCAGAGCTATGTTGGGTTAAACCTGAAGAACCGGTTGCCACCTCTATGAAGTAAGAACCATCAGTTGGCAACCTTTAATGGATTATGGAATCCGTTGTTTTAGATAAGGCTCTACTTTGCCTCCCCTCCCTACTTGTTACAGAAGGGGAGACAAGGCCTCACATTATATACTAGTAGAACAGGGGTTCATAGTGCCACTTACACACTCACTTGGGTCCAGCATGTACTTGGGCACGAATGTATGTGGGCTGGGTTGTGGAAGGGAGAACAGGTAATAGTTTGGCATAAAGCCTCCTTCTTCCCCTACACCCCCACCCACTAACCAAAGTACTCTAATGAGCTGTGGGACACTTGGTCAGAGGGTCCTCTGTACTATTGGGGACTTGTAAGGTCCGGAGACTATGTTCCGTAGCCAGAAGGAGATGGTCTTCTTGAATACCTGTCCCATTCTCACAAAAGAGCGCCATTACTTCCATAGCCCATAATTCACCAATGACAACTTTTAGACTGGCTAAACTTGGTACAATTTATGATTGTGCAGTAAAAGAGGCCCCACAAGGGATTGTAATAGTCATCTTCAACTAACCGTGGAAGGTAGGGGAAATTTTTTAGAATTTTTTTCTTACACTGTGTGCATTTGTATATCTTCCTCTTTCCATTGATTTTTTTTAAATTGGCTGACCTCAAAGTTTTACCGGCCTGGGGTGCTGCATATTGACTTTATCCCCGTTCCTAAGGGTTAAGTAACATTCCAGGATGTAAACCAGACACAGCAATTTATTTTCTGACTCCAACAATCCTCAGGGGGAGGAAATTGTGAGACTTGAATTTTTGGTCTGGAACTGAGGATTGTGTCTTAGCCATGAATTCCAGAACAAAAGAGAATGAGAGAGTGCCAACTGTGAGTGCCTGATGAGATATGACAATTCATGCAACTCCCCCACTCTCTTGCTTTATGCAAGGGCTAGAAGGAAGAGAGTTATAAGGATAAGATCCCTGTCTGACATCCAAGATGGGTTTATGAAGGGCTGCCCTGAGGCTTTGAAGTTTTAACGTCATGAAGCCTGACCTCTCGAGAAGGGTACAACTGTTCAAAGTTCCTAACAGGCATCACTGTCTCTGGGGAGGTGGACAGGTCAACAACATGCAGGAAGAACACTTGAGCAAGTGCATTCTGGTAGCCCTCCATGGCTGAGATGGATTGGCCCTTCTTTCAAAACATCACGACTGTGGAATACAACTGAATTACCATATCTTCGTGCCTAAGAAGATTACCAGTACTAAAAGACTGAGAAGTCTGCAATAAACTGATGACAATCCCTTCTACAACACCAATTACAGATGTAACAAACTTTCCATTCCAGTGTGAGCTGGAGAGCATACTGTGGGAGGGAGAAATGGAGGGCCCCATGTCCTGTAGCACTAACCCGGCCCTCTACTCACCTTCCGTGAGGAAACATAATCAGGTTCCTAATCTGAGGAAGAGAGTCTAGGGAAGAGGAGGATGAAGACAACAACAGATTAGATGTTGATGATTAGGAGGAAGAATGGCAAGAACACTTCTTTTTTCTTTGGCTTGTCAAACTTCTTAGTCGTCATATCAAAAACTTTAAGAAATTAAGAAGCAAAGGACTACCTGGAATATTGAAATTTGGCCAGATTTCCTACACAGACATTCAGAAGATGAAAATTCTCAATTGGCTTCCTACTCCTCAGACAAGCGATGAACGTGTTTGTAAATCATGGGTGATTTAACCATTCAGTGGCAGGTAGCTGGGAGGAGTGATACCCCCTGATGAACCTAGCAAAATCTTCCTGGCCTTCTTCCTCCTCTTACTGTGCTTCTCTAACTTTAATGAAGTCCAAGAAACACACTGCCACATGGAAGGAAAGGTGTACACTCCCTTCGGTGTACCAACATGGGAGACATAGACTAAAGTTGCCAGCTACCCTTACATCCTCACTTGATGATGGCAAAAGAAAGAATGAAGTGGTATGCTTGAGACAATGGAGGGAGTACTCCCTCTCTCCCTCCATCCTGACCAGTTAACTATCATTTTACCAATATTCAACAGGCGATCTAGCCTGTGCTGAAGGGATACTTCATATATGAAAGGTGAGGTATCACTGTAGGATAGAATAAGATCTATAAGATTTAATTAAATTTGCCCACTATTGTATTTGTTTGCACAGTGATTTGATGGGTTATATTTTCCTGTATTTTGTTATATTATACAGTCTGAACTGTGTTTTTCAGCAAGAGAAAGTGATGTCGTCAAACACTAGCTCAATGAAGTTCTATACTCTGTTTTTTTCCATCTGTCCATCCGCCTGTGGTGTATGCGTATGGTAACACTGCAGCCCAGGCTTTAGATAGTTACATTCAGCTTACATTCAACAATAATAATAACCCTATTTCGAATATTAATGGTGTAATTCACATACAATAAATTATCAAAACACTTTTCAGTTGCAAATGTACACCCAGATATCCTTTTATTTACCTAAAACTTACACATATTGTAACTATTTAAAGCCCGGGACACAGCGTTACCATGCAAAAACACCACAGGCGGATGGACAGATGGAAAAAAACAGAGTACAGTACTACATCAAACTATCATTAAAACCTTCAGGACATTTCAACAAGACTTGCAGTGCAAGAAATTTCCACAAATGTTGTTGTTTGTTCTTACGGGAGTATAAACCTACGCTTTTATGAATGGAGTTTTTCGCACAAGGCACATTCACAGTTCAAGAAATTTCCTCAAATGTTTCTATTTGTTCTGCCAGGAATATGAACCTATGCTCACACAAGGCACACCTCGGCTATCACTGTGACCTGAGCCAGCCTTACATTTTGTTGTCAACCATTGCCATGCCCTTGTCACTGCGTTAATTTCCCATTTAGCTCAAGATTTGTCTTTGTATTTATCACTTGTTCAAAATCTTGTGTTTTCTTCTGCAGGGCCATTGTGGAATGTGCCCATTCAAAAGCCCAGTGTGTTATTCCTGGAAGTTTCACTACAGTTTTTCTATCCAAAGTAGGCATTTCTGTTATTTCTTTGTGTTATGACACTCATAATCTTCCTTTGTTTGACCCAGCTCGTAGTTTGGCACCCATGTGTATTAGCTCCTTCCTTGTGCTTCATGGCTAACATGGTGGACATGAAACCAATTTCTATCATGTGGAAAGGGCAAGTCCTGTTGTAAGTTTATGTCCCTGATAGCAGTAGATCCATAAACATTGTATTTCATGTCAAAGAGAGAGGCCAATTGTGAAGATGTGTGGGGTGGCAGATCCTCCAGTGGTCTCTCTGAGGGGCAATTCCTCCTTCAGGGAGGCCACACATAGTCCTTGCCCTCTGACTATTCTGCCATCACCAAGACCACCTCCCCCAGTGACACCACTTGCAGGAACTTCTGCCCCTTTCATTTGACCATTAGCAGGTGAGCCCCTCTCATCAAGGATGTAGCCAATAAGTCCTGAATATCTGGTTTAAAGGCTGTCAACCACTCCAGCAGGCATCAGCAGGTAATCTTCAGAGAGCCACCATCATTATCTTCCACTACTTACCACTTGGTGGCCAGGGAGGTCAAAGGATCCTCCCAGTTGTCCCGTCCTTTGTCCCCACCCTTAGACCAGATAGAAGTGAGTGAGAAGCCAGCAAGAAGAGGTCAAGAGCAGATTCAGCAAGCCTTTCCTCCCTCTCTCCGGCCAAGTAGCAGAGGATAGATGGGTCTCGCTCTCAACATTTAGATATGGGGAACTGATGTTAGGTCCCCTTCCATCACATCACCCACCTCCTTCATGGTCTCATCAGCTTCTCTAAGTTCCTCCCAGCATCAGGGGATCTTCCTGGAGCTGCAACAGAGCAGAGAGGTAGAGCATAAGTAGATTAAGGGGGAGTAGCTACATCCCGTCCTAGCAGCTCCCCCAGGAGCAGATTGGACAGTCAGCAATCCCCAAGGATGAGTAGGGACAAGTGGGATTAAAAGTTACCTTAGCATGTCCTACCAAAGAAACACCCTGCCAACAGGAAGAAGGATAGGGATAGCACCCAGGGGCTGCCAAAACGGCAGGAGCACAAGTTCTGTCTTGTCCTCCTTACCAAAGAAGGTTACCAAACTGCTGCTTGAACAACCCCTGGGTGCTATCCCTATCCTTCTTCCTGTTGACGAGGTGTTTCTCTGGTAGGACTGTTAAGGTGAATTTTAATCCCGCTTGTCCTTACTCAGCCTTACGGAGTGCCAATTGGAGAGGCGGGGAGCATCTGTCCCCCCCGGTTACAAGACTAACTCCAACCCCTGACTGCCCAATCTGCTCTTGGCACGGGATGTAGTTGCTCGCCCTTAATCCACTTACGCTCCACTTCTCTGCTCTGGGAGGTGTGACGTTGACACAGGACCTACTACCTATTAGAGAAGCTCCATTTATGAGAGCATAGGTTTGTATTCACGTTGGAACAAATACAAAATTTTAAAAATAATTTGTATTTTTCCTGGGACGTGAACCAATACATTCATGGAGAAGATTATCCTCCTCTGCCACCCCTTGAGGTCCTGATCTCTCCTAATCATGCAGGTGAGCAGGCCAAGTGGAGGCCAATTAAAAAAATTTAGAGTAAGGACTACTCTAGAATTTTGTTTTTCTAGTTAGTGACAACCAAAGTGTGCCTTGCACGAGAAACTCCATTTATGTAAGCATAATTTTGTATCAGGAAAAATGTAAATTAATTTTAATAATTTATATTTTCCATAATCCCTTTAATCTTTATAAATTTTCCCTTAATCCTTTTATCCCTCTAATCTTTATTTGATTTTTCTTTTATCCTTCTAGGTACGGAGCATCGAGAAACGCACCTAATCCTTCGGACCGCTAGGTAGCTCCTAACTCATCACCTTACACTGCTAGAGGTCACTCGCAATCACTCCTCGCCCTGTTTTCGGTTAGTAAAGAAGGCATTCATGAAGGTAGTAACTTGATTCAAATTGTCTTCTATCCCCTTGGCTGCAATGCACCATGGAACGTTCCCTATGAAGTTCTAGGGAAAGGAGCACTCAAGATGGGCGCAGACAACTTGTAACTAGTAGTGGTGTATAGAAATTATGGATAGGACTCTTAAATTCCGTGTGTTACGTGATGAAAATATAAAAGGACAATATGAAAATAATGAGACGACAGTAAGGTGCTCAAACTTAATTGGGCTTGTTAACGGAAGCTGGGATGAACATCCTTAATCTACCTCGCCGAGAAAGGAATTGTTTGCATTTTTGCGCTTGATGGGGGTTCACTGTGAATAAAATTAATTTCCTCCAGTTCAGGTGTTTACATAATTAGGGAAATGACACTATATGCTGTAGTCTTGAGAAAAAAAAAATGCCTGTACTGTGCTCCAGTTGACTTGCATTAGTGCACTTGCTAAGAGGCTTAAAAAACTTGTGGAGGTGAAGGGACGATTAGGATGTGATGTGATATATTCTGAGTGGTGATGAGTCAAGAGAGGAGTTTTAATGCAAGGACAATCACTTTGTTGAGAATAGAAAATACAGTTTTAATTATTGTGGATGAACAAAGATGTAAAGTCCTCCTCCCCTCGGTTGTGATGGTAGGAAATAAATATAACTGATGGTGAGGAGAAACTATTCGTTGTGAAAGTGTTGTGATAGGGGGTATTTAGGGGAGTCGTAGCTCTTGAAAGCAGGTGCAGTTCTCCCCTCCCCTTCATCATCATCATCATCAATTGCCGGGCAATGACGTGTCAGCACAAGCCTGAAATTGACTCTGTTAAATATGGCTCTAGAGGTCATCCTCGTCAACTTTTGAAGGAAATCTGATGGTGGGTTTAGCTGTTTGATGTGTCCACTCTACGGAATTAAAAAAATTAAAGAGATGATGTATTTTGGTGCCTGCTGTTTGTATAAACATGCTGTATCAAGCTTATCGTGGAGAATGTTGAAACTTGAAGCGGGCATGCTAGTGTAAATATATATAAACTTGCTTCACTTTCAGGACATTATTGACCCAAGACTTGAATGCCTTGATTATCATACAAGAACTAATAGACGTCTCTGAAAGTGACATCATGGTGCTTTTCATAATACACTGTGAGTTTCAGGAAAGCGGATTTCGTGTTAGGACATTTTAGGAGTACAGTTTGCAAGCGATCCTTTATATTTTCATAAAGCATTTGAAGAATGCTACAAAGTACTTAATCTCAAGTGGGGAAAACCTTTAGCCCCAATTTAGCCACAAATTCCATGTTATTTACATGTATTTTCTTTTTCAGACCTTGCAAAACTGGTTATCTGATATTAGGAAAAACACTGATCGTTTCTGTTATGGGTTAATGGCTAATAATGTTGAGTACTTTTCTAATTAAATGGTTGTAGTTTCTTTTACAGTAAATTTTCACCTGTAAAATAAGCTAAAAGTAGGAAATAATTGATTTTTGTATAGCATCGTCATAAAATGATCATGAGGTCGCGTTGATGTCTAATTGTTTTTAGTGTACAAAAATTAAATATTAAAAGAAACTTTTTCTTTATAATAGGCAAATGGAAAATTTCATTGGAATGGCGAAAGATATATATATATATATATATATATATAAAATATATATAATTATCTAGTTAATATGTATACATATGCATATGTACATATATATACTGCATTCAGTATATATATTCGCATGTATGTATATATGAATATACTGAAAAAATATCAAGTGATTGCATTCCAAATGATAGGGAAATGTGCAGACTCTCTTTGAAAAGCTTTTATCCACAGCATACCGAGAACTGTACTTACTACGAAACGTTATCCTCATTGTAGTAACTTGAGAAAATCTGGGGCTGATGCATAGAATTCACTGACATAAGGCTTAATATTTCGCAGATGGTTTAGATGACCGTACTTATCCAGAATTTCCTGAAATTGCAAATATAGATTAAACTTGCACAAAAGAACTATTAAAAATTTTGTGTATCGGGTTATGAATATAAATTTGGAATCGGCAATATTCTGCGGATTCTTTACGCATTCTAACTTGCCAATTATGTACTTGCCTAAAACTTATCAATATGACTATCTCCCAAAATCAAGAATGTGCAATCGCTTCCTGCTTTACAGTAAAGTATGTGCAAGAATTACAAATAAAAGGATTGCTGAAATGCACAATTAGAGAAGGCGCTTACCAGAAGTCTACAGTGAGCAAACAAAACTGAAGTAAACTGAAAGCTGCAACTTATTAAAAGTGAACCAAAAATAACTACCCACTGACCCTATTACAACAATTTATTCATATTGTGTTATATTCAGTTATGACATTGTTCTCTACTATATGAGCAACTCAAGATTTTATTTTTCACTCTAGTGAATTCCTTGTATGGGTGCAGTGGCCAAATTTTACTAATCACATTTAAGCTTTTTATAGGATTTTTGTTAGTATCATATGACACTTAAAAGTATTTTCAAATAAACAGGAAGAGAAAAGTAATTTTTGCAGCAACACATGTATTTTGTTCTGATATAAGTATTTGATATTATCAAAAGCACGTCTTTAAATGATCCGTTTGTTATCAACACAGTTATATACAACCTAAAAGTCTACGCAATTTTTTTTCATCTATGACAGCACACAAACTTAAAGCATTCAGATTTCTTAAATAAAGGCCATTCTTTTAATTATGGAAAATAACGTGATGCACATGATAAATGGTAGTACGTATTTTAAAATCAACCTATTATATACTAAATTTAATATCGGTGTACCTACACAAGATTTTCAATCGTCATGACTGGAAGGAAAGAAAAAACTAGGATTGAGGACTCCTAGGTGTAATATAGACAATCATTCCAGATTTACGTATAGATCAGATAAGCCATACATAAAGAGACATAAAGAGTTACCATTATATTAAGCCTTCTCATCAGTGTATTCAGAACTTGCCCTAAGATTGATTAAAGCTGCTTCCCTATACTCGTCTTTGAAGGTTTACTAAGGAGATAAGTTCAGAGAATGGACTTTTAATTTAGGAAATTGTTTTAGTTGTAATAAGAGTGACAGTTTGTGATGGAGGATAATGTACAGTATATTGAACAGGCAATCAATAATCTTTATGCCATAGCCACCTGTTTACAGAAGACTACGGTTTTGTTTTGTTGAACAGCAATTCTTTGTCGATAGATTAGTCTCATGTTGATCATTTTTCTATAACAAAGGAAAATTTATGATTCCTCGGTCTTTATGTAAAATTGCTTGCTGTTTGGCATTTGTACATAAAGGGGTATATGCCTATGTACATAATTTTTATGTTGTAGAAGATAGAAAACTGCCTAATTCACTGTTTTATACTATTAAGTTTTGACTGATCATAAAAATCACAATCACACGTGGAACTCTTGTTTTCCACTACTGTGTTCATGTATAAACCCTCAATAATTTGCTACTGATGTTTCCCCCTTCCTCCAATTGATAGAATTCTTAATCAATACTGTTTTTGTTTCAGTTTCAAATTCTCTACACTTAGCAGAATAGAGTATGTAAAATGATGATCAGATTAAAAAAAATGTACTCGTAATGTCTTACTTATCTTAACCCAATGGGAGTATGAATAATAAATCAACATGCCTGAATACACAAAAAAAAAGCCTGCATTGGCAATGACCAACAAGTGATGCGGATTACATACCTGTCATATAGTGGTGTGAGTAAATGCAAAATGCAACCTTCTGAAATCAATTAATGTGGTTTTCCCAAACAATAATCGACAAAGTATTTCCAAGGACAGTATTTTACTTTGTGCTTCATAATACAAAATTAGACTATGGTAAAATTTCAATATCATTGACAGGGAACGATATCGATCATTCAGATATGAAATGTTTGCCAAATTCTACTTGCGCATGAATTTGGGGTCACATATTTGGAAGTTAAAGTTATTTTAAAACTGTTACCAAAAAATTGACTTAATGCAAAACTGTTAAAAGGTACCCTGGACTTGGTAACAATTTTTTCTTGTTCCCTTAAGCTGATAATCATGGCGGACAATACAATATTTTATGAGTCCAGCCATTCCTTACTGTTTGAGAATTGGAGGCAACTGGATAAAATCATGAAGAATAATTCACTAAATTCTGGTAGTAAGTCATGATTTCCTAATGAACTACGAATTTTAACACAATATTGAACAAAACGCTCTAGCCAAGAGTTTGCCAATGAAAACTGCTCCAATAATATCTCAAGATCTTGATAATAACACGCAATTTCTCCTTTGGAACCCAAGGAAGATAGGCCTATGTAACAATGGAAGTAGTTTATTAATGAGGTTTCTTCTAACTAAGCATGAAAATAATGAAATTTATCATTGTGGCTTCATGTCATCACCTTGCTAATTTCTGCAATTACCACAGGTAGAAGCAGGAAACAGCGACTCATAAGGCAGCATGGTTTTTTTTATACATGGTGGGCTTCTCAGATAATTTCAAGCACGAAAAAAGATAAATATTACTGCTTAAATTTCGGTTGACGTGTCCATTTCCAAACCTGGAAAAAATGAGGCATTCTACGACAAAGTTTACAAGATCAATTGTTTAACTAATAAAAATTGAAGAACCCCTAAATACTTCGAATACAAGTTGAAGAAACCCTAAATACTGAGCATTTCGCACGATTATCCAGACATCCTCAACGCAAACCTGATATGTCCCCTCCTAAGTAAACCTAGGTTTTTTTTTTTTTTTCTTATACTCTCAATACCAAAACTTTTCATCTTGCAGTCACTTGCAACTGGCAGTTTCATCTCTACATTAGATGGTTACACAACAAAAGGAAATGTAATTTCGTTCGTGCTAAAACGTCATGTAACACAATTACCATTTAAATTACAATTTTTATATTTCTAGAGAATTATTCTGATAAACAAAATCAGCAAGGGAAGCGTAAATTCTGAATGACAAGCATCAATTTTGGAAATATTTCAATAACCTCAAAACCTAAGGCGAACTGGGAAACACACAGCGAACAATATTAAACTATAGACATAGGTAACTCTTTCATGTCTCTTTGATGACTACTGAGCACAAAACTTATCATTACACCAGTCAAACTGTACAATATGCCAAAAATATAATTTCTAATAAACATTTTCCAGAAAAATGGCAAGCATTATTGTGACTCCCTGCCATCCACCTATTTTCACATGAAATGTACATGTCGCTGGTCAATGTTATTTTGTAGCTAATTACTAACACACAAACATACATACCCTCCTGCTAGTAATTTTAGTCCTTGCCTACAGACGTGTCTCTTTATCTCAGAAAAAAAAAGCATTGTAAGTCAAAGTGTTCCTGCGCTTGGTTTGCATTGCAAAAATTTGACAAGGAAGTAAACATGACATGCCGTTAAATTCATTACATTTCTTCAACTTCTTTTTTAACTATTCTCAAGTGGAAAAAGAAGGTGCGAAGGAGCCTGTGCATAACTGCAATGTAAAGAAATAAACGTAAATATGCTTAAGGAAGATAACTGTGATGACATCCTCGAGTCTACAGAAAGCAATTAGCCTGTCTATACCACATGAAACATGCAATCAGCACACTACCCCTCATGTGCCAAATTTGCACGAACCAGGGCGAATTAACCTGAGGATATGACAGTAAAACCTTTTTTCTCCTGAGAATAACCTAACATCAAGGAATGGAAATCATGAAATACACCCAAAGCTATGTAGGTATGCTAAAGATTATGCCGTTTTTAATTTGTTTACTACAGTGAGCAGACAGAAGGACCTTCCACCTAGTGGTCTGGTTAGACTTTAATACAAATGCATGGTATGTCCTTGGGATTGGTCGCTGCTTTACGCACTGCATACAATTTTGTTAATATAGTTTACACAAAATACAAGTTAAGGTTTTAATCTACGCATTAAAAACCTTACTGAAATGAAGAGAACGTCCCACCATTTCTTTCATTATTATCCTGAATAACTTGCGAAAGTCAGCTTCCATTCTGAATTTTTTTAAGAATGTATAATCAAAGGATCAGAGCACCAAGAAAGAGTAGAACTGAGAATCGCCAAGTTGTGCTTGTTGGATACCAGTGCATATTTATTTCCCTTTAGTAGTATATGTATGGGCACCTATACAGTTCTTTTGCCTTTACATAAGAATCCTCAAAGCGAGGAATCAGACCACTTCATTTGTCTCTAAAGAACATCATGAGATGAAAAATTCTAAGAGAAAATCATTACTTGACTCGTGATACGGTAATATTAACAAAATGTATACTTAAAGAAAATGTACGAGACATCAATTACGAATCTATGGCTGCTACAGCACACGCTCCAGAATAAACAATGTTTTCTGATTCTGTGGTTTTGAAGCCTTTAGCACAGTGTTTGACAGACCCGAGTTTAAAAATGAAATAGAACTGAGAATGTAATATTCATTTTTAATATTTTTTATTTGTCATTTTTACAACATTCGTTATCATCACTGCATACTCTACTCTTTTAAAGCAAATTAAATAAATAAAAAATAAAAAAAGCATTATGTTCGACCTTTACCTACAGGATTTAGTTCAGAATTGATGAGAAAGCTTATATCATAAGCTTGCCTTGGAGTTAAGTTGTAGAGATATTTCCAGTTAATATTTAAAAGTGTCATACCATAGGGAATTCCACATTTGGTGTCAGATGAGAATGTTATAGTTGGGAACTGTGAAGCACATTTGAATGTAATAAGTCCAAGTAGCCCAAAATGGCATAAGAAATTAAAATAGTATACATAGTAGTCTAGTTTCTTACTATACAGAGCTTGTATGTTAGTTCCTCTGTGCTGTTTCATTGTTTTTATTTTATTTTATTATGTTTTTTTTTTGAGTTCCATGGAGAATACTGTATTCCTTGTTGTAAATAGTGTATAGGTTTTATGTCATTATTAAAGTACCAAAATGACGAGACATCGCCCCTCTGTGAGATTGGTCGCGTTGTGTTTAGAATACACGGAGATTTTATATTTTCTGTACTTAATTTAAGTTAACTGTAAGATCGGCGTGGTCGTCATTTTGGCTTGCGATTTATGAATAATGCACAATTGGCTTCTTTATAAAGAAAGTATACAACAATTTCGATGGCTGATTCATAAAGAAATATGCTGTATATGAGTTGCGGAAATCCGAATAGCTCGTCAGAGTATTCCGATTGGTGGCAAAGACAGGGTATATAAAATAATTGTGTTAACGCACATGCGTACGTGATTAATATCAGGTAAATTTGGTGAAAACAGAAGTCTATGGAAACATGGCAAGGTCACCAGACCGATGGGCTATGTGCCTGGAAGGGCGCCTGTCTCGTCTGGAAAAAAACAAAAAAAGCAAAAAAAAAAAAAGTTTTATTAAAAAATAAAACCGTGCTTGGGATATCCTCATTGCTGATGTCGCCAGTGATCTCTATATATTTCTTTTGTTGTGTTGCAAATCGCAAATGATTTATCTTTGTTATGTCTTGCATATTCTGAGTTAGCATGTGAAGGGAGAGACTCTCGTTGGAAAGGTATGGAAGACTCTTGCAGCTCAAGGTACCACCCACCTTGGACGAGTGACACAACATGGGAACTTCCCTGGCTGGTCAAGAGCAAAGTCATGCAGAAGAGACCAGAGCAGATCTCAGGACACATTTTATTCTAAGTAAAACTGAAAGCCTTACATACATGCATACAACATTACACTTCATGGCAGAACCAGTCACATGTACACTGATGCATTCAAGTTCACCACTTTAATCAGCTACACAATATGTACACAATATAAACAGCCAAGGTTTGGAGGCAAAAGGGGTTGAAGGTTGGTCAAAGAAAGTGTAGCTTTCGATGTTGTCATCTGTTGACTGTATGCAGCCAAACAATAAAATGTATGAAGTATAGGATTATTCATTTCATTTAACCTTCAACTAGTTACACTCTCAAGGTAACCAAAATTTCTAGAAATGTTATTTATTGAGTAATAATATAAAGCTACAAAATAAATGGCATGTAGAATACATCATGTACATTACAGCTGCGCCATATATATACTATAAAGGGAGACCCTGATTAATGCATATTAATGAAGAAGTGAAACACCAGGATAAATGTAAAAATTATCTTCACCTGGCTTTCACCACAATAAAAAATATATATATATAAAGGTACTACCCACTTCAGAACAAAGAAAGAAAAAACTGCAAAATAGGATTAAATAAATTCATATTTCCAAGGTCAGTGGTATGAAGGATATAAAAAAAATAGTTACCTCTACAGAGACCCAAAGTAATTATTAATTCTGCAATACTTTACAAAAAAAAACCTATACAAAAATCTCATTAAACCTGATATTTGTGTTAGATATGGAACTTAAGAGAAACCGAATTCGACAAAGGTTAATCATGAAGCTTTACCAGATATTTTAGAGAAAACTTGAAAAATATATCCCCTTAATTTAGGAATCAAACCTTAAATAAAGGTAGGATCTAGGTACAAACTGGTCTTTATAAAATTTTTAAAACATGGATGGAATAAAAAAAAAAATGGTTGTAATTTTGTCTTGGAGACACCGAATTTGTATTAATAGTTACCTCTACAGAGACCCAAACTAATTATTAATTCTGCAATACTGTACAAATTTTTTTTTTACAAAACTCTCATTAAACCTGATATTTGTGTATTAGATATGAAACTTAAGAGAAACCGAATTCGACAAAGGTTAATCATGAAGCTTTAACAGATATTTTAAGAGAAAAACTGAAAAATATATTTCTTTAATTTAGGAATCAAACCTTAAATAAGATAGGATCTAGGTACAAACTGGTCTTTATAAAATTTTTAAAACATGAATGGAATAAAAAAAGATTGGTTGCAATTTTGTCTTGGAGACACTGAATTTGTATTAAATTTTAATATCCTGATTCGGGTAAGACTGTGATCAGAGTTAACACGTGAACAAATCAAATAGCGATTCCATACTGAGGATAAGTGTAGTGCACTGCAATATGAAACGTTGAATTATTAGCAAAAGCATGAATCTGATAATAAGCATACTGGAAAAGGTCATTTATAAAGTGTTGAGAGAACAGACGCTTAAGGAATGCCATTTGGAAAATGACAAGGAGTAGACGTCTCATAAATAACAGACAGCAAGTGGTTGGACAAACACCAAGAAATGAATTCGCAGAGAGAAGTAAAGTCTTGCAAGAAATCTAAAAACAGTCTTATGCCAAACTCTATCAGATGTTTTTGAGATATCAGAACTGATGACCCGTGTCCTGAAATGAAGATGACCTAACTTCAGTACGTCTTGCTTTGCAGAGGTCTTACTCGTAATTCAAAAGGAGGATTGACTGATGGTGTTGAAGATTGTGATAAGTAGTTAATTTTTAAATAATCTGAGATGATAAAGGGGAATCCACCGAATGGTCTAGTAAGTGAGAGTTAACAATTACCCAAAATAACAGCGTAGCATAGTAACCTGTTTGTCAGCAAACTTCTTGATGAATGTTATAGGAATATGAACCATGATAGATATCCATCCAACCTTTAATGGTGAGAAAACTCTTAATTAAGCCTGACGAGACCAGAGAATGAGGGGCACGGTAACAGGATCAAAGCATCTGAACAGGTGCAAAATTAGAGCCAAAGATTGAAAGCGCGTCTTCAGGCTCCTTCACTATCATACCAAGTTACAGCTCCATCATGATGGCCACAACAAAAGCACTAGTAGTTGTGCTTGGTTTGGTTCAGGATCTTATTGGCTGAGAGACTGAAACTCTTTCATAAGACGAGAAGAGAATATTAACATCCTCTCTCAACACACAAGACCTCCCCTAAAGAGCAACAACTCGGCAAATATAAAGCAAGAATAAGTACTACGCCTCAACGCTCTTGCTCTCTCAACTGGACGAGTGAGAGGAGCAGCAGGAAAACTAATTGCATTATGTCTTGATGCATTAATAATCATGCTTAAAACCTCGGCGACATTTCAAGGGGGTTTTGGTCTGGGATACAAAGCAATTTTTTTAACGGGAATTGTTAGCGAATGACAAAAATAATCGGGCCATCTAGTGTGTCTAATTCTAAAAATGTACTTATTCTAAATGATTAGAACTCTAATCCAAACATACAGTTTTCATTCTACGTATATTTATTCCTTCTATCCCCAACATTTATCCTTAATCTAAGATTTATTGCATTCCTAGACATGACAGAATTAGGCAAACTATCATTTGATATTGTGAAGAAGAAAAATAAAGATAAATTTAGTAGCAATAAGGACTCGTTTAAATGTTACTTTTTGTATCTTGTGGGTTTTTTGAAACCTGAATAAAGCAAAGCTTGTAAAATATGCCTATCTTTTTAAAAACTGGTGATTTGAAAGATGCAAATAAACAACAGATGAAACGACTAGTTCATTTGTTGTTGAAGTGAAAAGACGCGGGAATCAAACCTAATATCACAATTCACTCGCTAAAACTCCTGTTAAAGTTCGACTCTGGCTTGATCTAAGAGACACATGAGATTTCAACAATTTAATTAGGGTGCTTTGTGTCTACATTCCAAATGATAATCAATTTGTACACAATGCATCACATTAAACATTAGCTCGGTAATCAAAAGTTGTCAGTTTGTATCTACATTCCAAATGATAATTAATCTGTACACAATGCATCAAATTAAACATTAGCTCGGTAATCAAAAGCTTTTCAGTTACAACCTAGAGTTAATTTTACAAACCATAATACAGTATAAAAATTCATTATTTTTCATTTGCGGTAACAAGGTTACGGATCCAACATCAATAGCCTCAAAAATATCATAACAAAGCAACCTTGCGATTGTGGGTTCATATTCCACAACGGAAAGCTGATGTTCTTAATACATTCCATTTCCGGTACCAAACCCGAAATATTAGGTTATCACGAAATTAGGCGGTCATAGTAGCCACGGCAATATGCATTTTAATCTTCAAAACAAAAACGTTTAATCATCCATTAGCTTCGACAGGTATGGATAATAATTTTTTTAATATACATTTTGGTACTACAACGATATAACCACTGGTACTGAAAGTGAGGTCGAACTGATCCTCGGATATGAGCACGTACACATCTAGTTCCCATTTAGATTTGAAGGGTCTCCGTAAAAAAAATACCCAGGGTATGTGAGGTGGTAAGTGCAAGGTAACATTCCAACTTAACTTGCCCTAATCTTATGTATTCGGTATCACTGCAGCTCTAGGTCATTTTTTTTATACTGGGTGTCTTTGAAAATTATCGTTGTCCTGTAATCTAGAGAGATAAAGGGGGGGGGGGGGATCCTTCCCCAAAAGGACATTTCTATCTCTTCAAAACCCTAATACTTCTCTTTCATAATAACCAGTACATGAATTTAATAATAATCTTTTCAACAAACAACAGCATAACAACATGAAAAGTGATAAATGAACTATTAGTTAAGATGTCACTGTTGCCATAACGAGGCACATGCAGTGCCAATGTGACCAGTAATTGTAACTAACTGTATTGCAAAAACCCCTGACATTACAATGCTATTATGTTGGGATGACCAAATTTCAGCCATAGAAAAAGTCTGAATATTGAATGTGCGTACATAAAGGCGGAGAAAACACTCAAAATTTGTGGTAAAACCATGGTTGGGTGTCGACTTTTTTTTTACGTGTCCTTTTTAAGAATTTCATGGATTTAAAATTAGAAATATCTAGAAATGAAGAACAGGAGAGTTTAATGGAAATAATGATGCGATTCTATACATTTCATTCTCTAAAGGAAGAAAACGCCGTTGTTACCATGGTTACGATAGGTTTATTTTTAGCTCCTGTAAAAAAGACCTTTGACCATGGCTGTTATCTCCCTCTGTCACCCTAAAGTTAAGTAGTCCAGGGGAACGAGGCTCAGTTTGAGAGCTGTCCATGTGAGTTGGCATAAAAAAAAAAAGGTGGTGATTAAAAATGTTTCAACTGTCCCTAGAACAACATTTGTCTACTGATGTCACCATAGGAGCCTATTCCCTAATGTCCACTCATTACCCTACCCTTGAGGGATGGCACCAACATAATCAGTTCATGAGTAGGCCAGGTCTGGGCAATGGAACCGAGAACATTACGAGAATACAACTCTCACTCTGATTATATTTATGGGGCAAATCGGATAAAATTCACACCTCCAGATTGCCCACCTATGAAATATCGGGAAACTTCACATCCCTTCATTTTTTCCTTTCGAAATAACATTCACAAAACACTGGCTTAACATAGAATGCACAAGGCAGTATCAAGGGTGACTGACAACCCCTCCATAGCTCCGTCCATGAGCAACCGAAACCACAGCTGTGATACCATACTTTACACATAGGCCAGAAAATTTACCTTTAGTGTACAAATCAACAGTATTTAAGCCAGCGCTTAAATACTGTGGAACGAGTTCCACTCGGGGAGTTGCTTGATGGAGGCGTTTCTTAAACATAAGCCTCATTATTGATGATGATGATAATAAAAATAATGTTTAAGACCATCACCAAACAAATTTGTTTCAAAGTATCCAAAAAAAAAAAACTTACGCCCTTAATCATATTCCTCCAAAAAAAAGGGGGAAAAAATCGTTCTCGAAGGATGGATAAGGTCTCTCGATCGGAATTGTCTCGTATATTAGGAAAAATTAAACACGTGTTCCCAAAAAAAATAAAAGAAATTTTACAATAAACATAAAACGTCGAAATATTCAGGCGCCAAACATACTGGAACTGTTGAGCACCAGCCTCATTTCATTCACCAACGTTCTTTCCACGTCGTTTCTTAACGACGAGACGAAATCTTACGAACGCGTTCTCTGGTGAATTCGCCAGTGGGCCACACTAATTCATAAGAGAACTGATGGTTGTGGAAGGCCTCCTATTCCTCCTCCTCCTCCTCCTCTTCCTCTTATCCCTGCCCCCCTCTCCCTCCGCTCCTCTTAGCGGACCCCTTCATCAAGTCCTGATCTACCAATAAGATCGCAATCCTGGCTCACCTCAACCAAATCCTGCTCCACTTCCAGGACGTCACCCCCAATCCTGACTCCTCCTAAATCCTCCCCGAATCCTCAAGCAATGAAAACAGATCCCATCTTCTAATTATACATAGGCAACGTA
>NC_087202.1:120255096-120287596 GCF_015104395.2 Macrobrachium nipponense
AGCGTTTACAGATACCTCTATATTATAAAAAACATTGATCTGTATCTAGTGTAATTGTAAGATTCAGATTCTCTAGGGGTATACAAAATATTATCTTACATCCTGCAAAATAAGGCGTGTTTATCAAAGGAAAATCCTATAAACCTTCAAACATATTAAAATCCGTTTGAACAAAATGAGACAGTTAATCAAATAATAACTTATATAAAGGTAACTATACATTTGTCTCATAAATCGTAACATTGTTCAAATGACCCAACAGAATCCTCCCACAACCACAGTCGTACTTTGCACGCAAAATCTCGAGAAGCATGCACCCTCGAATGCCTTAGTGCGTGTAAAAAGACTTTGCTGGGAAATGAAATTTTAATCCTTCCCGACACTGAAATATACCGATTTCCGCGAACAAAGCCCTAAAAGTATACATATCGTGGATACGGAAGTTATAAATATCGCATTTTTATTGTTGCTAATTTTTTAATCACGCCCAACCAGTCGTGGATGAATCTCTCTGATAATCTATCTAAAGTAATATCCGTAAAGTCATTCAAGCAGAGGTGATTCAGCAGAATTTTTTTTTTATCTTTTACCTGATACCAGGAAGTTTCTCCACTGGCGAGTGATCTCTGGAAAAAACGGATGTAATTTAACACAAAATACGGTCTAAGGACAAACATAAAGCTATATACGTACCTTCGTGTAGACTCTCAATGAAATTTCAAAATAGAGATAAATGACGAAGTTGAAAATGTTAGTAATAGGAGCCATTAGGAAATCAAATAAGCCCATATAATTTTTCCCTCAAATGTCATGCCATAAAAGATCGGACTTGGCGTATCTGCGTAGATTCTGTCGCTTAAACAAGGAAACGACTTCCGATAGTTTCCAGTGCGATATACCGACGACATCTTATCTCTGTTAGGTTAGAATAAATTTTTTTCACCAACTTGGACTTACTTAAAAGCTTTTACCAGATACCATTACCTAAGTGATTGTACCTCATACTCCGTTTTCAGCACACTCAGGGGACATTATCAATTTTTTACGTATGCCTCCGGCTTACGTTGCACCCCAATTATAATATAGTGTTTGGAGACTTTTAGGGGTAACCTACATGCCTATATGGATGATCTTGTAATCTTTTCTAATACCTTAGAAGTACATTCACATAAAGTAGAGCTAGTGCTACAGAGACAAAGACAAATAATCTCAGAGTAACATATCTAAATGAGAGTTTTTTTAAACCGAACATGTTTATCTAGGTTTTATGTGTCTGGTCAAGGTCTTAAAAGTAGTCCATGGTAAGGTGTCGGCTATTCATAACTTTCCGGTACTTATTAACGTAAAAGGGGGATACAGCACTTTCGCGCTTTAGTGGGTATTACAATCGTATGTAAATATGTAACTCTTCAATCATGACAGCTCCTCTAACAGATCTTACGAAGAAGAACGTAGATTTATTATGGTCTGAAAAGCATCAACAGGCGTTCGATATCTTAAAAGCGGAAAATGCAGCTTACCTAACTTAAAAAATCCCTGATTTAAATAAGGAATTTTTTTTTTATTGCAACAGACGCCTCAGACCAAGGGGTAAGAGGGTATTACTTCAGTAATATGATAAACAGTTCTTCCCTATAGCTTTTTATTCACGTAAACTAAAGCCCTCTGAAAGTAAATATGCAGTAATAGGCAAGGAAGGGCTAGGTATCTTTAACACTAGTACATTTTAAGTTCATAATCTATGGCTATCCTGATAAAGTCCTTACTGAACATGAGTCCTTTACCGAGTTTTTCAAAGGCTTTAATCACAGTCCAAAAGGAACTCGGTGACAAATGATCATTCAGTTTATTGGAGCCAAGATAAGATATCTACCTGGGAAAGCAAATATCATAGCTGACGCATTATCCCGCAATCCCGCACCATACAGCAAAGAACCATTAATTGGACTAAAAGATATAGAAACATCCGTGCCTATTGTTAAAACCGTATCTAAACAAGAAAATTCCTTAACCCAAGAGGTCGCGAGCATTGCATATCTGGGTCGGAGCGCAGAACTGTTACAAACTGAACAAAACAAGTGTCAACAGCGATAAGCAAAACAATAAACACCAAACAATAAACACTTCGAAACGGAAACAGGGTCAGTGGCTAAGCAAACCAATAAACACTTCGAGCAGAAACCCTAAAGCAAAGTATACTTAAGGTTATGTGTATCAGAATAATGTAATCAAAATGTAGTATTATATGTAGGTCCGTGACGAGGAAAACCCGAAGAACACAGCAGATGACTAACGACCAGGTAGTAATATAATCTCTTTCATACCAATCGTCATAAACTGGTTGCATTCCGTCATCCAGGGTTCCATAGTATGTCACAGAAAGCCAAATCACTATTTTACTGGCCTACAATGCTTACAGATATAAAAAGCACATAACTAATTGTAACATGTGTCATGAAAACAAGGGATACACTAAGACACCTGTCAGTTTAGGGGCCTATCCTGTGCCAAATCAATCCTTGAAAGAATATACGTAGAATTATTAACAGAATTACGAGTCTGACAGAGGGAATAAACACTTCTTAGTGTTAATAGTTCCTTGACACGTTATATAGAATTAATAGCACTAAAACAAACACCGCAATTGAGTGCGTTAGGAATATTTATGAGTGCTAAATCAGTAAATATGGAATTCAACACATAATAATCTGTGACTCGGGTGGTGTAAATCAATAATAATCTCCTTAACACGTTGTGTGAATTCCTTTCCATTAAGAAAACCAATAATATATTTGATCACCCAGAGTCAATCGGTTTGGTAGAATAACGGATAATTAAATAGGAAGTGTCAATGTCTTACGAGTTACAACTCGTGATATTGGATCCGACCGATTATAGCGGTTCTCGCGGTTTTAAATACCTTTATCATTTATATCTTGTATCTATAGATTGATGCCGCAAGTAGCCTTATACGGTACGCCGCTAGAACACTTTTCCACATATTCAAGCCAACCATTAATTTATCAAATATATATAAAAAAATATATAAATAAATCAATATAAAAAAATAATAAGATAAATATGGATACAAGTGGAGTCAATATAATACACTCCGTAAGAAGTCGGAAGGGTTACAAATTATAATAAAAAAGGAATCACGATAATATCAATAAGCAAAACGTAACCATAGATAATTAAATATCCAAATATATATGCGTAAAGATTTGAACTCTAACTTAACGCTTAGTAATGACAAATAAGCTAAAAGTTCAAACACATATCAAAACCTACTGACATATTGTCTGTCCCGGTGATTTATATTCGTAGTCAATGAAAAGAAAAAAAATTAAATAAATAAATAAATAAATAAATAAAATAATAAATAAAATTAAATAAAATAAAATAAAATAAAAGAGATTTTAAAGTCAGGAAGTCTAGAAGTGAAATGTTATCTAGAAATAATCCTATATGAATCTTATACAGGGCTAATAATATATATAGAATTTGTATGGAAACCTTTTTTCATTAGTTTGAATAAGGAATATTTAATTTAACATAATTACAATTATGCAGTTTTCCAACATGAAACTAATATATTGTTCAATTTTGGTACTGTTTTTTTTTTCAGACATTCTTCTCATGTGGGTCGAGTATTAAAAAACAAAAAATTTATCCTAAAGTCGTATCTCTTACAGCAAGTAACGTAACTCTTAGCTGGCTGAGAGCAATCTCCTGCCAAGTGACGACGTCATCATTGCCGTATCAGCATTTGTTCCTTTTAACCTCAATAATCTGCTTACACAGGCTTCATCTGTGTGTCGTCTCTGCTTGCAACAGCAGAGTTGACTGGAGAAAGGAATGCTCAGCTCATGAACTTCACATGTGGTTCATAGGTCACATGACAGGCCACATAAACATATTCTTATCCGTGTGTGTAATGCAAGTAGTTAAGCAAATAGAATTTCTATAACAACAAAATGAATTAATTTTTTTTTCTGAACCTCATAGACATTTAGAAGTATCAAGATATGTATATATGAAAATATTTTACTTGCAACATTAGCCTATTACAATTCAAGTAAAACATTCAGGGGGAAAATGTCACATTTTCTTGGAAAACCCAAAGTTTATTTAGAAATTAGTTACATAGTGGGTTTTTTTCGTTGCATCTCCTACCTATTAATAAAGTTTTAAAAAAAATTAACCTCAGAGGATGCGCACGAGAAAATTGAATATGAAACTTTTGTTAGGGCACATAGAATCATGATTAATATTCTCTTTGACTCTATGCTGCCTGGCAATCTACAAATAGCTCCATTTTCCCTTCTTTTGTCTAGTAACTTTACTACCAGTAATATCGAATTTTTCTTTGAGATTCGTATTGATATCTATTTATTTTTTATATTAATGGATATTTTTTACGAGTCATCATAGACCTGGATAGGTTCACTCATTGTTAATGCCATGGATAAAAAAGTTTGTACAGCGGACTCTTTGAATTCCAAAATATCAGGCGAACTCATGTGGGTTAAGTCTGGTCTAAATGGCTCTCTTCCCTCCCCTGTATTTGGATGTCGTCTGAATTTACTTTGCCCTTGTGACAAGTATAATTTCACTTGCAGGCTGATTAATGGAACCTGGTTACAGTATCCTGCAGTACGAGAGTTTCACATCGCAACTTCAAAAAATCGTTCGTCGCAGCGGACGACTACAGTCAAGTAACAACCGCCTACAATGTGAAAGGAATTTCATGGACTTCTTCCACCGACACGTATCTCGTCGTTAATCTCGTTTTCATGCGGAACGCTCCGGCTACTGTCGGAAATCGACTACAATAAGGGACATACTTCCGACAATTACGACCCGAAGGATATTCAACTCTACTTTGCTGGCGAAGGACTCGTGCTGGGGATGTTTTTTTTTTTCATCGCGAACGTAATCGTGTAGCTTAGGATGCAGAGAATAAGTATGAGCGCAAAAATGGAACGTTGGAGCCCGCCCAGGCAAATTTTCCCCTTGTTTTAACCATTGAAAAAACAGGCCGTTTTTCAGTGGCTATAGGTGGTTGTCTGGAACTGTGTAATGGACGAAAAGTGGTTCGAAAGCTAGTTAAATGTGAAGTAGTATAACCTCGGTCATGTATCCTATATATATATAAATGATCATAAATAACAGAATCGAAATATATTTTTTGCGTGTACGCACTAGGAATCTATATATAAATGATCATAAATAACAGAATCGAAATATATTTTTTGCGTGTACGCACTAGGAATCTATATATAATTGATCATAAATAACAGAGTCGAAATATATCTTTGCGTGTACGCAATAGGAATCTCTTATATAAATGATCATAAATAACAGAATCTAAATATATCTTTGCGTGTACGCAATAGGAATCTATTTAAAGTGCACATATATTAATCATAATTATATGAATCCATATACATATGTATAAACAAACAAATCAGGTAGCCTATAATCAATCAGTTACCTTTTATCTTAACAATATCCGCAGATATATAACAGTTAGCATAAAAATCAACGAATCAATCAGCATAAACATTAATGATTTTATCAATTCATATATGAAATTTTTTATCAGTTAAAATATGATTTTTTATCATGTTAATCTTCATTCTATGCAATTATCAGAGTACATTAGTATTTTCTGTAGCATATGTATCTTAATGAGATGAAGTGAAAAACTGTATCATTATATATCCTGTGATCACTATTATTTACCAATATCATTGTTTTATATTTATTACTTGAATCAATTCATGTACACAATGAATTTTTATTTACTTATATATATATATATATTCACATAGTGTCTGTATCACACTCCTATAAGTCAAATGCAAGTCAAGTTTTGAGTAATATTCAGTAGTTGGTTTTGGTAGCTGACCGAGCTGATGTAAGTGTTTACATAATAAAAAATATGGAATGTTAGTCCATATATATAAAAGAATAAAACTAAAGAGGTCAACCAGATTGCTTGCAGGAATGTGATCAGACTAGAGACGCTAAAGATGACGTATACAATAAAAGTAGGCTAAGATAACATGTCGTCACCTGTAGTCATTCAATTGTTTATAAACATTAGTCCAAGCTCCCTGCTTGAGACAACTACCCCGACCTATTATTCAAACGGCCTACGTGATCTCTAGCGTGTCCTCATTTGATTGTGTGTTCGTATGAAACTATGTCATTGTATGTATGTTCATATGTTCGAACTACTGTCTGTTCCTTCATAACTTGTAACAGAGATGGTAGACAGGCAGAAGAGAGTTAGCTATCGTCATTAGAAGACCTGTACCTCTTTACCTAAGCTTTATCATGTAGAGGAATAGGATTAGCCATCATCATTGGCAGAAGCGATCAAGCTATCGTTATTAGAAGACTGTACAATCATATCTGATCTTCACCATGTAAAACTTCAGAAGAATATATAATTTTTTATACTTAGTGTTTTCTACAAGAACCTCACCGAACCATGAGTTTAACACATCGTCGTAAAGATAATACCGACTTCGTAAGTGATCTACAAAACCCCAGACACTCCATTGAAGATGGAAGTGCAATACCAACCGACTTAGCGTATAGATTATCGCTAGTCTAACATTACCTCATAGGGCGCCTTATCATACAAGGCACAAGCCCTAATATATATATATATATATATTATATATATATATATATATATATATATATATATATATATATATATATGTGTATATATATATATATACATATCTATATATATATATATATATATATATATATATATATATATATATATATATGAGTCATATCATATTACCATGATTTATATACATACATCGAGCTACAAATGTCCTTTAATATCTAATTCACTCTACCTCGGAATTAATATATTTTCATATATGTTAACCGAAGGGGAATTTTTTTGTCAATAAAAAATTTGTTGGCTCACGAGCGCAAACCATCGAACCCAACAATTCAAGACGCTCAGTGAAGCATTAAACCACACGGCCACCATAAGAGGGTATATGTTTATGCCGCCTCTCAACTACAAATACCCGTCGCTCTCAGGTGTTCGTTGTTTTGGAATGTCGGCATCAACCCACCTCGACCTCGATAACAGTGTAGTTCTTTTGTCCACTCATAGACATTATATGAGTCATATCACATTGCCATAGTTCATATACATACATTGAGCTACAAATGTCCTTTAATAGCTAATTAGCTCTACATCGGAATTAATATATTTTCATATATGTTAACCGAACCATCGAACCCAAAAAATTCAGGACGCACAGTGAAGCTTTAAACGACACCGCCACTGCAAAAGGGTATGAATTTATGCCACCTCTCAACTACAAATACCTGTCGCTCTCATGTGGTCGTTGTTTTGGAGTCCGCATCAACCCACCTCGACCTCGGTATAACATTGTAGTGCTTTTGTCCGTAGGTAGCCATTATATGAGTCATATCACATTACCATCATTCATATACATACATCGAGCTACAAATGTCCTTTAATATCTAATTTGCTCTACCTAGGACTTAATATATTTTCATATATGTTAACAGAAGGGGAATTTTTTAGTCGATAAGAAATTTGTTGGCTCAGAGACGTGACCATCAAACTACAAATTTAGGACGCACAGTGAAGCTTTAAACCACACCGCCACCATAAGAGGGTATAAGTTTATGCCACCTGTCAACTACAAATACCTGTTGCTCTCAGGTGTTTTTTATTTTGGAGTCGGCATCAACCCACTTCGACCTTGGTAATGTTGTCTTGCTATTGTTGGTATGTAGCCATTACATGAGTCATATCACATTACCGTAATTCATATGCATACATTGAGCTACAAAATGTCCTTTAATATCTAATTCGCTCTACCTCAGAACTAATATATTTTCATATAAGTTAACAGAAGGGGAACTTTTTAGTTGATAAGAAATTTGTCAGCTCATGGGCATGAACCATCGAACCCAACAAATTCAGTATGTACAGTGATGCTTTAAACAACACTGCCACCGCAAGGAGGGTATAAGTTTATGGCCCCTCTCAACTACAAACACCTGTCACTCTCAGTTTTGGAGTCGGTATCAACCCACCTCGACCTCGGTAACGTTGTAATGCTTTTGTCCGCATGTAGCCATTATATGAGTCAAATCACTTTATCATGATTCATATGCTTACATCGAGCTACAAATGTCCCTTAATAACTAATTCACTCTACCTCGGAATTGATATATTTTCATATATGTAAACCGAAGAAGAATTTTTTACTAGATGAGAAATTTGTCGGCTCATGGGGGCGAACCATCGAATCCGACAAATTCGGGACACACAGTGAAACTTTAAACCACTCCGCAACCTCAAGAGGATGTAAGTTGATGCCGCCTTTCAGCTACAAATACCGGTCACTCTCAGGTGTTGGCTCATTTGGAGTCAGCACCAACCCACCTCAACTTCGGTAACGTTGTAGAGCTTTTGTCCACATGTAGCCATTATATGAGTCACATCACATTACTGTGATTCATATACATACATCGAGCTACAAATTTACTTTAATATCTAATTTGCTCTACCTCGGAATTAATATATTTTCATGTATGTTACCCAAAAGGGAATTTTTTAGTCGATAAAGCACTAAAATATTACCGAGGTCGTGGTGGCTTGATGCCGACTCCAAAACAATGAACACCTGAGAGTGACAGGTATTTGTAGTTGAGAGGTGGCATAAACTTATACCCTCTTGTGGTGGTGGTGTGGTTTAAAGCTTCACTGTGCGTCCTGAATTTGATGGGTTCCATGGTTCGCGCCTATGAGCCGACAAATTTCTTATTGACTAAAAAATTCCCCTTCAGTTACCATACTATATGAAAATATATTAATTCCAAGGTAGAGCGAATTAGATAATAAAGGAAATTTGTAGTTCGATGTATGTATATGAATCAGGGTAATGTGATATGATCCATATAATGGCTATGTGCGGAAAAAAGCACTACAATGTTACCAAGGTCGAGGTGGGTTGATGCAGACTCCAAAACAACAAACACTTAAGTGAGACAGGTATTTGTAGTTGAGAGGCGGCATAAGCTTATACCCTCTTACAGAGGCGGTGTCATTTAAAGCTTCACAGAGCATCCTGAATTTGTTGGGTTCGATGATTCGGGCCCATGAGCCGACAAATTTCTTAATTACTAAAAAATTCCCCTTCAGTTAACATACTATATGAAAATATATTAATTTTGAGGTAGAGCAAATCAGATATTAAAGGGCATGTGTAGCTCTGTATATGTATATGAATCACGGTAATGTGATATGACTCACATAATGGCTATGTGCAGACAAAAGCACTACAACGTTACCAAGGTTGAGGTGGGTTGATGCAGACTCCAAAACAATGAACACCTGAGAGTGACAGGTATTTGTAGTTGAGAGGCGGCATAAACTTATACCCTCTTGTGGTGGCGGTGTGGTTTATAGCTTCACTGTGCTTCCTGAATTTGTTGGTTTCGATGGTTCTCGCCCGTGAGCCGACTAATTTCTTATCGACTAAAAAATTCCCCTTCGGTTAACATATATGAAAATACATTAATTCCGAGGTAGAGCAAATAGATATTAAAGGACATTTGTAGTTCGATGTATCTATATGAATTACGGTAATGTGATATAACTCACATAATGGCTACGTGCAGACAAAAGCACTACAATGTTACCAAGGTTGAGGTGGGTTGATGCCGACTCCAAAACAACGAACACCTGAGAGTGACAGGTATTTGTAGTTGAGAGGCGGCATAAACTTATAACGTCTTGCAGTGGCAGCATGGTTTAAAGCTTCACTGTGCGTACTGAATTTGTTGGGTTCAATGGTTCTCACTCGTGACCAGCCAAATTTCTTATCGACTAAAAAATCCCCCTTCAGTTAACATACATGAAAATATGTTAATTCTGAGGTAGAGCAAATTAGATATTAAAGGACACTTGTAGCCCATTGTGTGTATATATATATATATATATATATATATATATATATATATATAATATATATATATATATATATATATATATATATATATAATAAAAGGAGCCCATAAAAATGCCAAAATATAGAAAGTAATTGCTATATTTCCAAAACTGCCGTCTCTCTTCAGGTACGTAATACATAAGAAAAGTTACAGAAAAGACAGTATTTATACAGAGATATCCATCCACAGGTAGCACGTTTTACGAAGTCAACCCCCATGATAATTCCTCTTTAATCTTCTTAAGCATTGGTTGTAGGGAGATTTTATTTATGATATCTGAATTCCAGGTGCCCTTTGAGATGTTCATTACCTGTCTTTGTTTAATCAAAACTGCCTCTATCATCTGGCTTTTGTACCGACATTAGCTGCTATTAATTATACATGACAAATTCCAGTTTATTCTGTGTCTGTGGTTATTTGTATAGTTAAAAATAGCTGAGTTCTGTTGTCCATACCAAACTGACTGTTTATGTTGTATTAATCTCTGGGAAGTTTTTTCCTGTAAAACAATGTCAGATTGGTCACAGTACAGGCATGAGATTTTGTATACTCGTGTCTTTGGGGATAGTCTTTTGTTGGACGTTAATCAACGATTTGGCTAGGGTATTTGGGTAGGTAAAGGCAAAAGGGTTAGATTTTCCGAGGGTCTGTCCCACTGTCTTAATCCTGTACATGTGTGGGATTTTTATTTTACTGTTGGATGTCTCTCTGGCTTGCCTAGAGGGGGTCGGTAGAAAATTACGTTTGTTTTATGAATGGCTTTCTCAGTTATATGGTTAGAATACCTTAAAGACGAAAGCTGCTTACGAATTAGGTCAATTTCCTTTTCCAGGAAATATAGGGAACAAATTCGTAAGGCTCTTGATATTAGGTTGCTGGCTACACCTATCTTAATAGAAATGTCATAACTACTAAAGTAGTGAATGTATGAAAGTGAGAATGTTGGTTTTCTGTATATGGTAAACTTGTATTCTGTTGTGTCTCTAATTATCAAAACACCAAGAAAAGAAATTTTGTTGCCTGTTTCGCATTCAACTTTATATTTGAAGCTGGGCACTAATGCGTTGTTTATTAAGTTAAATAACTTCATAAACAATATCACCTGGAATAATCTTGAGCAACAAGATAAAGTTTTAAATTTATGTAACATCCCCTTACTGTACACCAACACTTAAGTCTTAAATCTAGGCTTATCCTTTGCCCTTAAGCCAGACCGTAAAAATAACGTGGACTTTATAGTTGCATTTGATAAATTCATATCGGAGAAAAATATAGCAGTGAAGAGATATGTTTAAAAGGCTTTTTACTAAATGCTTTAACTGACCTTAATAAGAAATATACTGTCCCCCATAGATTTATACTAGCCATCCATTCACTGAAAAAGTTAGATGTTGTAATAAGAAGATCTGACTGAGACAGCAAAATCATAATCATGGACAAAGACTTCTACCCTGACAAAATCAACCTACTCCTTAGTGACACAAACACTTACAACAAAATGATGGAAAATCCCCTCCAAAACGTCCCCACAGAATTTTTTTTAGGAAAGTAAGATTAATTGGCCAAGACAAAACGAGCATTGAACTATGGGAGAAAAGGTTATTAACCCAAAACTACTTTACTTTTATGGCCTTCCAAAAACTCACAGAACAATTTTCCATTTAGATCCATCATCTCATCTGCCGGAGCTTTCAATTATAAAATTTCTAAATGGTTAACTGGCCCCCTATCCCCTTTCTTAGGCACTTTTTCTTCCAGTCACATTAAACATTCGGAGGATTTTTGTCACAAATTCAGAGAAGCACATGTACCACTTCACAACATAAAACTTTTAACCCTTGATGTACTTCCCTATTAAAAATGTACCAGTGTGTTCTAAAGTTTTTGAGAGAAAAATTAGTCCCCAATCAAGATAATTTCCCACTGGCCCTTGACAAAATAATAAAGTTAGTTGAATTATGTGTTTCTAATAACATATTTTCATTCAGGGAGTCATTCTGTAAGCAAATATTCAGGTATAGCATGGTTAGCCCTTTAAGTCCTGTTTTAGCCAATTTATACATGAAATACTTTGAAACTATGGTAAAACTGCAATAAAACCCAAAAGCATGCTGTGGATGAGATATATAGATAATATTCTAACATTCTGGGATAATAGGTGGGGTAATTTCAACGAATACCTTTCAAAATTAAACTCATTAGTGCCCAGCATCAAATTTAAAGCTGAATGGGAAACAGACTACAAAATTCCTTTTCTTGATGTTTTAATAATTAAACACACGACAGAATACACTTTTACCATATACAGAAAACCAACATTCTCACTTTCATGCATTTACTACTTTAACTATCATGACATCTCTATCAAGATAGGAATTTGAACTAATTGGTAAGCAGCTTTCGTCTTTAAGGTACCCTGACCACATAATTGAGAAAGCCATTCATAAAGCAAACGTAATCTTTACCGACCCCCTCAAGACAAGGCCAGAGAGACAGCCAGCAATAAAATAAAAATCCCACACATGTACAGGATTAAGACAGTGATCCAGAACCTAGGAAAATCTAACCCATTTGCCTTTACCTACCCAAGTACCCTAGCTAAATCCCTGAATAATGTCCAACAAAAGATAATCCCAAAGACACAGGGGTATATAAAATCACATGCCTGGACTTTGACCAATCTTATATTGAATTTACAGAGATTAATACAACATAAATGGTCAATTAGGTACGGACAATAGACCTCAGCTATATTTAACCATATAAATAACCATAACCACATAATAAACTGGAATTTGTCACATATAATTTATAGCAGCAAATTTCGGTACAAAAGCCAGATGATAGAGTCTGCCTTCATTAAACAAATACAGGTAATGAACATCTCAAAGGCACCTGAGATTCAGATATCATAGCTAAAATCTTCCTTCAACCAACGCATAAGAAGATTAAAGAGAAATTAATAGTAGGGTGGCTTAGTAAAATGTGCTACCTGTGGATGGATCTCAGTATAAATACCACCTTTTCTGTAACTTTTCTAACTCACTACCTTAAGAGAGACAGCAGTCTCTGAAATATAGTACTTACATCCTATATTTTGGCATTTTTATGGGCTCCTTTTATTATAAATAAATACACACACACACACACACACATATATATATATATACATATATATATATATATATATATGTATATTATTCACACACATACAAACATAATATACATATATATTATATATATGAAATTAATTTTATCACATCATCATGATTCATATACGAGCATTAAGCTACAAATGTCCTTTAATATCTAACTTGCTCTAATTTGCTCTACCTTGAAATTATTATATTTTCACACTCTTAACTGATGGGGAATTTTTTAGTTAATAAGAAATTCTTCAGCTCACAGACTCGAACCACAGAAACCAAAAGTTCAGGACACACAGTGTCGCGCTTTAGCCTACAGGACTATCAAGAGAGGTATAAGTTGATGTCGACTCCCACCTACAAATCCCTGTCGAGCACAGGCATTTGTTATTAGAGTTGGTATCAGTACAACTAGATCATGATAGCCTTGTAGTGAGTTTGTTGCACGTAGCGATATTATGAATTTTATCACATTACCATGATTCATATACAAGCATAAAGCTACAAATGTCCTTTTAATATTTAATTCGCTCTACCCAGGAAATATATTTTCTTATATGTTAACAGAAGAGGAATTTTTTAGTTGATATATATTATATATTTTAAATATATATTATCTATACATAAATATATATATATATATATATATATATATATATATATATATATATGTATATATATGATATATACTGTATATATATATATCTATATATATATATATATATATATACATATATATATATATATATATATATATATATATATATATACGTATATTCATATTGATGTTTATACATACACACACACATATATGTGACTGGTAAAATTGATCTATTACAAAAGAATTCCATCGTTATTAGATAGGAACCCAATTAAAAACGCCAAAATATAGAAAGTTAGTAGTACTATATTTCCGAGACTGCTGAATAGGGAGACAGCAGTCTCTGAAATATAGTACATACTTTCTATATTTTTGGTTTTTTGTAATGGGCTCCTTTTCTTATTTATTATTATTATTATTATTATTTATTATTATTATTATTATTATTATTATTATTATTATTATTATTATTATTATTATATATATATATATATATATATATATATATATATATATATATATATATATATAAAATTCTGATCCCGACCTTAGGCAATGGATACATACTAACCTGACATTGATACAGATTTTTAAAAAGGACTGCTTAAAAAAAAATCTTACGGCTGAGGGCCTACTTTAAAGTGAGGGACAGTTACGTAAACACGAGGTTTAACTTAATTAATTATAATTATACAAAATCAGATGATGTAATAGTCTGACCAACACCCTATGGACGATGGGGGACAATAAGATCCCGTAATATAGGTCATGCATGCAAGGTCACAGGAAAAGTTGAACATGGTGAATTCTCGGTCCAAGAGTTACATGTTGCAATATTCCAAACTCCACAGTGAGGCATGCAATGGCACATCTGCAATGGATTGCATCACAAGGTCAACACAAGTGCACAGACACGCGGTGGGGGATCGAGGAAATCTTACACAAAGTACTAAACATGATCCCTCTTTTATTACGTTACGTTACAGTTCAATCACAGGGATATAGAATTACTGGGTGCTTACACAAAGGGAGTGTTACGTCACTGGTTAATTACGTTACTTCCCGATAAATCACTAGCAAACACTATTCACAATGGGAATATCTCAAGATGACTGCTATTACTGGGAACAAGCACAATGGAAATAATGACAGCATCACAAGTAACAATGCGGGATGCGTTACGTTATTACAATGGCTGAGCATGATGCTGGGATAGCGGGAAGTAAAAAGCCGCACAGAGAGAGAGAGAGAGGAAAGGAAAATAGTTAGAGAAACAATTAAGACTGACTGCATGTAAACTATCACTTTCACACATTACCTTAGTAGATCTGGATCGACTTCTTCCAATGGCGGCAGTGGGGGGGTTGGGGATGATGGCCCCAGTTGTGAGGTGCGTCAGCAAGGGCGGTTGGACGTACATCTAAGGCCGAACCTCCATCTGCATATACTACAAGAGTACTTGTTTCAAGTCCCTGTTTCACTTCCCTTTTCTACCGTGGATTTAAGGATATTCTCAATTACGTGTTCCATCGTGCTACATTGGATATATACTATAGATATATATATATTATTAAGATAAGAGGATATAGATATTAATATTATATTATATAATATATATATTAATTATATATATAATTATATAATAATAATACGTAATATAATAAATAATATTATAATTATAATATATATATATATTATATATAATAATAAATATATATAAATATATATATAAGTCTATATAATAAATAAATAAATATATATATTATTAGTTTTATTTGTCTACATTCTCAATTTATTAACTGAATCGAAAGAAGGTTGAGAGGCCTTATCTATACAAAGTGAGGGCGGGGTTTACAGTTTGTTAAATCTTGGCAGAATGTTCTATGAGTAAGAAAGACATGGAAAGGGGATCGAAGGCTAATCCAGGGTGGGGATTTATATTCCTCGTTGAAAGAGAATATAAATCTCCACCCTGGATTACCTCTCGATCCTCTTACCACGTCTTTTTTGCTAAAAGATCATTTTGCCAAGATTAACAAACTGTAAACTTTGTATAAATAAGGCTCCCAACCTCTCTTTGAATCAGTGGGAACTTGAGAATGTTGAGAATGTAGAAATAACTACGGAAGTACTTGTTCTAAGACACCAGTTTCACTCAACTTTCTACCATAGATTCAAGGATATTCTCAAGAACGTGTTCCTTCGTACTACATTGTGTGTGTATATATATATTATATATATATATATGATATATATATATATATATATATATATATATATATATATATATGCCAGGTGTTTCGAAACTATCTATATATATATATATATATATATATATATATATATATATAATATATATATATATATATATATGCCAGGTGTTTCGAAATTGGAGCCCCCCCTCCACAGAACAAATGGAAAGTTATGAAGTTTTCTGCTATAGCCTATCTCCAAGTACATTATCTTAATATTTCTATTAAGCTATTTTTCAATTTTAAATTTCTTGTATTTTCAGACTGACTGATTGAGTTAGATACAGCCATGGCTAACGACTCACAGGAAATCAGATGGATTGACCGAATCCAGGCTATAACCTTCAGAGAGGCCAGGGATGCTGGTGCATCCTTCATATCATGTTCCTGGATAGCTATATAAATTAAAAGAGATGAATCCTTTGTTATAAGAGACTGGAACAAAAATCCATATGACTGTCATTGTGAAAAGAGTGAAAATCTTGGAAGGCTTGAAGTCCTTTCTCAGGAGTCAAAAGACATCATAGCTGAGGCAGTGGGTAGACCAAGAAAGTCTTTATGTAAATTGGTGCTTGAACTAGAAACAAAAAGAGGAATGAAGAGAAGTTATAGTACTGTATATTGGAAAAAACTAGTATCAAGCAATTTTATGTTATCAGCAAGCCAAACATCACTCAGCAACAGAGAGAAGACCGTGCATGGTTTTGTGGGTCATTTCTTAAAGATTGGGATGAAGCCGACTTTGTCCATGTTGCTGCATCAGATGAATTCTTCATTTACATAGTCAGGAAGCCAAATCATAAAAATTACATTATTTGGGCTGCAAAGTTGGATCATATCAGCGATGACATGCACTATCACCAGGTTGTGAAATTTCCTGAATGTTTGGGAATTTTTCTGTTCACAACCAAACGGTTAATGTGGATCATCAAAGAAAAAGGAGTCATGGAATGGCGAATACTTCAGAGAAACTGTGCTTATTGGTGGAGTATTTCTTTTCCCCAAAGAACCTGAAAATGTGTTATCTGTTGAAGTCACATTTTTGCATGATACAGCACCATGTTTCAAGGCTCTTCAGACACAGGAGCTGCTTTGAAACAGTGGTATCGATTTCTTTTTGTCAAGTGAATTTCCAGGTAGCTCCCCTAATGTGTGTGAAAACATTGGTAGTATCTTAAAGGATCGTGCTGAACCACACACAGTGAACTATGATGGTATACCAAGCCTCAACGACCTGCAAAGAGAGGTGATCGAAGTGCTCAGGGAAATGGAGTTTGAGTCTCAGCTTTTTTGCGATTTGCTGAAATCATACCCCTCAAGAATGCAGGCTGTGGTACAGGCAGATGGAGGCCACACAAAATACTAAATACTCAGAGAGAAACTTAAGTAAATACCTGTTCTGAATTACTTTTTGCTTTTGTCCACATCAATTTTAGTTTATGCTGTAGAGGAGGGGCCCCTCTAATTTTGAAACACCCTGTATATATATATATATATAATATATATAGTATATATATTATATATATATATATATATATATATAGTACATACTAGCTGACCAACCCGGTGCTGCCCGGGAAACCTCTGATTATAACAGATACATTCTCTCTCTCTCTCACTCTCCCTCTCTCTCTCCTGTGAAGATAGTTGCTTCTATCCCACCCCTCCCTCTTCCTATTGGAGTAGAACTTGGACTTTAAGGGCTTCCAGAGAGTCATTATTCATCTAAGCAACCTCAAAAAACTATGAATTAAACACCAATATCTGTTGTTTTCAGTTATAGTTACATGTCATCCCTTCCCATTCACCTTACTATCAGGGCTGAACTTGGACTTGAAGGGCATCGGCAGTGTCACTATTCATCTCAGCGATCTCAAAAACTATGGATTAGCACTAATATCTGTTGTTTTATATCATTTTAACATGTTTCCTCCTTCCCACCCCCTCCCTATTGGGAATGACCTTGAACTAAAGGGCATCGGGAGGGCCCCTATACTTCTCAGCAACCACAAAAACTATGGATGAAGATACTGACATCTGTCATTTTGGTTATTTTTACATTTCATCCCGTTCCCAATCAGGGATGAACTTGGATTTAAACGACATCAGGAGGGCCACTATTCTTCTCAGCGACCTCAAAAACTAAGGGTTAGACACTAATACCTGTTGTTATGGTTATTTTTACATTTCATCCCCTTCCCACCTCCTTCTCATCCCCCCTCCCAATTGTGGGTGAACTTGGACTTGAAGGGAATCGAGTGTGTCATTGTTCTTCTCAGTGACCTCAAAATCTATGGATTATACACTATCTGTGGTTTTAGTTATTTTTACATTCATCCCTTCCCAACCAGGCCCCGGTAATGGGGCTGAACTTTGACTAAACAGGCATCGGAAGTGTCACTGTTCATCTCAGCGACCTCGAAAACTATGGATTAGACACTCATATATGTCATTTTCTGTAATTTTTATGTCGGCCCCCCGCTTCCCACACTCCGCACCCTATGGTGCCAGCGATGTCTTAACCCTGCAGTGTTCATTCCCAGATGGTATGTAATATGTATACCAAGATTGGTTGAAATTGCTCAATGTGTTTCATAGTGTATGTGGAAACCCGCACAAATAAACACACACACATACATCCATTATATATATATATACAGTATATATATATATATATATATATATATATATATATATATATATATATATATATATATATATATATATATATCTAATAAAAAGAGCCCATAAAAACACCAAAATGTTGAGAGAAAGTACTATATTTCAGAGACTGCTGTCTCTCTCTTTCAGGTATATGAATGAGAAAAGTTTACAGAAAAGGTGGTATATACCAAGAGATCCGTCCACAAGTAAGCCAATTTAGGTCACCCCGCTGATAATCTTCCTTTAATCTTCTTAAGACGTTGGTTGAATGAAACTTGGTCGACAACATCTGAGATCCACGCCCCTTTTGAGATGTTCATTACCTGCTTCTCTTTTATTAAGGCCGATTCCATCATTTGACTCTTGTACCGGTAGTTGCTGCTATAAATTACACGTGACAAATTTCCAGTTTATTCTATGGTTATGTTCACTTATATGGTTGAAATAGCTGAGTTCTGTTGTCCATACCTAACTGACCGTTTGTGTTGTATTAATCTCTGGGGAAGTGATTTACCTGTAAATCCGATGTAAGATTGGTCACAGTCCTGGCATGGGATCTCATATACCCCAGAGTCTTTGGGAGATGTCTTTTGTTGGACGTTTAATCAGGGATTTGGCTAAGATATTTGGGTAGGTAAATGCAAAAGGGTTGGATGAGATACGTGGATGACATCCTAACATTTTGGGATAATAAGTGGGGGGTAATTTTAATGAATTCCTCTCAAAATTAAACGCATTAGTGCCCAGCATCAAATTTAAAGTTGAATGGGAAACAGACAACAAAATTCCTTTTCTTGATGTTTAAATCAGACACACGACAGAATACAAATTTACCATATACAGAAAACAAACGTTCTCACTTTCATATATTCACTACTTTAGCTATCACGAAATTACTATCAAGATAGGTGTAGCTAGCAACCTATTCTTAAGAGCCTTACGAATTTGTTCCCCAGATTTCCTGGAAAAAGAATTTGAACTAATTCGCAAGCAACTTTCATCTTTAAAGTATCCTGACCATATAATTGAGAAAGCAATTCAAAAAGCAAAAACGTAATTTCCTACCAACCCCCTAAAGACAAGAACCCAGAGACACACCCAACAATAAAATAAAAATTCCTCCCCTGGAGACGATTAAGAGAGTAACCCACACCCTTGGGAAATCCAACCCTTTTGCATTTACCTACCCAAATACCTTAGCCAAATCCCTGATTAACGTCCAACAAAAGACATCTCCCAAAGACTCTGGGGTATATGAGATCCCATGCCAGGACTGTGACCAATCTTACATCGGATTTACAGGTAAATCACTTCCCCAGAGATTAATACAACACAAACGGTCAGTTAGGTATGGACAACAGAACTCAGCTATTTTCAACCATATAAATGAACATAACCATAGAATAAACTGGAATTTGTCACGTGTAATTTATAGCAGCAACTTGCCGGTACAAGAGTCAAATGATGGAATCGGCCTTAATAAAAGAGAAGCAGGTAATGAACATCTCAAAAGGGGCGTGGATCTCAGATGTTGTCGACCAAGTTTTCATTCAACCAACGCTTAAGAAGATTAAAGGAAGATTATCAGAGGGGGTGACCTAAATTGGCTTACTTGTGGACGGATTTCTTGGTATAAATACCACCTTTTCTGTAAACTTTTCTCATTCATATACCTGAAGAGAGAGACAGCAGTCTCTGAAATATAGTACTTTTCTCTCTACATTTTGGTGTTTTTATGGGCTCCTTTTATTAGATGGAATTCTGTTGTTACAGAACATTTTTACCAGTCATAATATATCTATATATATATATATATTATATATATATATATATATATATATATATACATATGCTACACCCTTAGTGTTTACCTGACTATTACCCAAACTGAAGTAGGCCCTCAGCCATAATTTCGTATATGATCGTCCCCATTGTCAGTCAGATCAGCTTTTTCTCACTCACAATTGTTCACTCCCAGGTATAACCATATCAATATATATGTATAATATATATTACATATATAAAACTTATATATACCACATATGTATGTGTGTATATGAATTGTATATATGATATATATTAAATATATTAATATGATTGTACCTGGGAATGCACAACTGTGGATGAGAAAAGGAAGCTGATCCGACAAATGGGATGGAAGGGGATGTTGTCTTGTGAGCTTTGGGGAGACCATAGAAATAAGGTAATTGGGATTAACTGCTTTAAAGTTTTCCTAATTTTCTATATTTTTCCTACTTTTACTGATGTTTCTGAAATTTCTGAAGACATAGATTCCCTTTTCACAAAAGTACCCACAAAAGATGTACTAACGTTCATCAAAAATAAACTTGCGCCATTTGCTGACTACTTCCCCATAGAATGGAATAAAATAATGCAACTTGTAGAGCTCTGCGTCACCAACTACGTCTTTTCCTTTGGCAATAACTTTTACTGTAAAAAATTCGGCAGCAGTATGGGGAGTCCGCTCAGCCCTGTGCTAGCAAACTTATATATGGAGTATTTCGAAACAGTAATCATAAACCCTATCAAATATATTTGGCCTCGTTATGCAGCCGACATCTTAACACACTGAAAATGTAAGTGGGACGATTTTGATAGCATTTCTACAAAAATTAAATCCCTTAGTCCCGAGCATAAAATTTAAAGTAGAATGGAAAACCAATAAACAAATCCCCTTTTTAGGTGCCTTAATCATCAGAACTAATAACAACTACAAATTCACTGTCCTCATGAAAGCGACATTTACACTTTCATACATACATTTTTACAGCTATCAAGCTATCATGACATTTCAGTTAAACTCAGCATAGCAAGTAACCTATTTCTTAAGAATCCTGAGAATTTGCTCCCCAGAGGAAAGCAGCTGTCGGTACATAGATCAGATAGTAGAATCTTCACTGACCGAGAAATGAAACCTGGGAATCTGGCCATTTAGACAATATCTTCCTTACGGCAACGATGGAGTGGATTAAGACAACTGACAGAGCCAACGTCGGCTAGAGGTGACCCCATGCATCACCTAGGGACATATCTCCCACTATATATTTCGCAAATGTAACTTCTGTCATCCTCTACTTGATAATGGTGGGAGTGAGGCCACCAAAATATGGTCCTTAACTTTAAATCTGAGTGTTTTATGTGCCTTTTACATTTGATTTATATATATATATATATATATATATATATATATATATATATATTATATATATATATATATATATATACACATATATACATAGATATATGAATATACGTAGACATATAATATATATATATATCCGTCCTGATTTCGTTCCCGTCCACTGGACGGTGGTTCGATCCCATGAGGGGACGAAATTATTTTCAACTAAAAATTCCTCTTCGGTACATGTATGAAAATATATCAATTCCGAGGTAGAGCGAATTAGATATTAAAGGACATTTGTAGCTCGAATGATATATGTATATGTATATATATATATATATATATATATATATATATATATATAATATATATATATATACATATATATACATATATCATATATATACATATGACTGGTAAAAATGTTCTGTTATAACAGAATTCCATCTAATAAAAGGAGCCCATAAAAACACCAAAATGGAGAGAGAAATACTATATTCAGAGACTGCTGTCTCCCTCTATATATATACATTTATGTATACACAGTGAGGGTAAAACTAAAATAATTCTGCATTTTTACATTATTAAGTGTGCTTACGCAAGCAGCATACAGTGCACAGTATTATAGTACTCACGAGAAAAAAAGAATAAGTTTTTAATACAAATTAATAAATATCTTGAGAGATAAAACCAATGTTACATAAAAAAAAAAAAAATCTGGAATCGTTCTTGATTTCTCTCTATATTTTAAGATAACATGCAAATATGTGCTGAAGAAATGTGCCCAGGGGAATGGACTCGCCCCCAAGGTTAATGTCTATCGTTTTGCAGCACTGTTCTCAGTAATGATTATGTATTTCATATATCCAAAGCCCTGATAAACTGGGGGAGTCAGGATGGGCCTTTGTTTGCTAAACATCGGACAAAATAAATTATGAAATAAGCCGTTCAGTGAGTATCATTAACACCTGGAAAAGGCAACCCCTACTAAGGACTGGGCTAAGAAAATTACTGCTCTTGACTTAAAATGAAACCGAGCTTCAGAGGAATTTCGGAAAAAATGAAGAGGAATATTCTCAAGTGTAGAATCACCAGTATGACCACAGAAAGATAAAAACAGCACCAATCTGACTAAACTTTTCGAATCTTTCTGTGTCCGAAGTCCAAGAAGAAAGGAAGACTTAGAAAAATGCCAAAATAAAGTGATTACTTACAAGGATAAAGATAATGGAAAGAAGTCTGGTCACGATGGCTATCTTATAAGGAGAGTGATCAAATTAAAAAGAAAGAGAAGGTTCCTAAGTAGTTCTTGTTTTAATAGTAGCCAATAAAACTGTTGGGAATAATTAGGCGCTCAAAATTTGAGTCACTTTCCTGCATATTTCATGGCGGAAGCATTCGCTTACCTATGCTATAATCCAACTTCTTTATATATAAATTGAAGCACCAGAGAAAAATAGACGGCAACACATTTGCGCCAGTCCATCCTAGCTTTCTTCATTAAATATATGCCTTAGTTTAAGGGTAACAATACTTTTATCAGGAAACTTACGCATACACTGTCTAAACGTCCTTACGTAGAAAAAGGACCTGTCATGATTACCGGTTTCATGCTTCGTTTCCAGTACATCGGACTTGTGCCAGCACAAACCCCTAACCAAAAATAGCTCATAAATGTTTTAAGGCAATGAAGGGGATAAAGGGCTTGATGTGAACCTCTAGACTCTGCCCAACCAATTGAGACGTCAGGATTCTTTCTAACCTAAGATGGAATTTAATGCATCTCTAAACCTAGAGCTGCTTTGCTTTCAACCGATAATGTTATAATTATGCATGCCAGCTCCACATCATACCATCATCGTAATTCGAGAAATTGCCATCAACAAGCTTCCTCTTATTTTTTATTTCATTTACTTTGTCTAATGACTCATATAATTTGGCTAAACACCTTCACGGTCTTCTCATGACAGAAAAGCTATACTACAGGACTATGCTGTAGGAAGTAAAGGACTTCTAATCAGTACTTAATACTTTTGGAAACGTTCCTTGGTCATATGAGCAATTTTTTTCATGGCGATGCCACGACGTATCTTGCTTCCTCTAAACTAATGACTTCATCTTTTATGCAATTTAAAATCTCTCTTAGAAAGTTGGACGTTTACTCTCAACTCCTCAGTTTCAATAAGAAATTCCATGAAACAAAAACCGCAGGGAATCTAGAATACTGAATTTTACCAAGGCTATATCAACTCAAGGATTACCCTTTAAAAGATATGGAAGCAAATTTGGGTCCATTTCTAGCTAGTTCACGCATATTATATTTCCTTTATTATCATCACGTACACAAAGGCAGGATGTGCTTATTCTGTACAATAATAATAATAAATAATAATAAATAAATAATAAATAATAAATAATAATAATAATAATAATAATAATAATAATAATAATAATAATAATATATAATAATAATAAGTAGAGTGTGATCCTAGAAACGGCACACATAGTAAGAAAGTGATGGACTCCTAAGGAGGCGGGATACAACCGGAACCCCACATATAAATACCACCCAGTCGAATTGGAGGACTGTGATAGAGGAAAAAAAAAATAATAATAATAATAATTTTCTTCTCTCGTCCATTTCTTCCTCTGGTTTGCCTCTGTAGCTCCAGTCTCTGGTTGTTGGTTAGTGTCGTTGTGGTGGTCAGTTGCTGGATGACGACCTCCAAGTACCTGACCGTCCTCCCCTTCAATTGGGCTGAAAATCTGGCTGCAGGACGAAGCTCCTATGTTGCCAGAGGTTCCATTTACGTCGATGTCGTTTAATTCTTCATTTCTTTCCATCATTGCTGAGTTTTGCTATTTAACCCATAGCTGGACCCTACCCCATCAGGAATAGGTACTCATTTACAGCTGAGTAGACAGAGGAAATTATGGTAAAGATCCTCTCCCAAGGAATCAACGCCGAGGAGAGCGGTCACCCATCCAACGACTGACCAGCCCCAATGTTGCTTAACCAGTCAATTGACGACCTAACCCACTCTGCCATGGACGACATCAAGCTGTATGGTAAGAGCATTAAGGAAATAGATACCCTAATCCAGACTGTAAGGATTGTATCTGGGGACATCAGGATGGAGTTTGGAATAGAAAAATGTGCCTTAGTCAACATACAAAAGGGCAAAGTAACAAGGACGGAAGGGATAAAGCTACCAGATGGGAGCAACATCAAACACATAGATGAGACGGGATACAAATACCTAGGAATAATGGAAGGAGGGGATATAAGAAACCAAGAGATGAAGGACACGATCAGGAAAGAATATATGCAGAGACTCAAGGCGATACTCAAGTCAAAACTTAACGCCGGAAATATGATAAAAGCCATAAACACATGGGCAGTGCCAGTAATCAAATACAGTGCAGGAATAGTGGAATGGACTAAGACAGAACTTCGCAACATAGACCAGAAAACGTGGAAACATATGACAATACACAAAGCACTACACCCAAGAGCAAATACGGGCAGACTATACATAACACGAAAGGAAGGAGGGAGAGGACTACTAAGCATAGAGGACTGCGTCAACATCGAGAACAGAGCACTGAGGCAATATCTGAAAACCAGTGAAGACGAGTGGCTCAAGAGTGCATGGGAAGAAGGACTGATAAAAGTACACAAAGACCCACAAATGTACAGAGACAGGAGAATGACAAACAGAACAGAGGAATGGCACAACAAACCAATGCACGGACAATACATGAGACAGACTAAAGAACTGGCCAGCGATAACACATGGCAATGGTTACAAAGGGGAGAGCTCAAGAAGGAAACTGAAGGAATGATAACAGCGGCACAAGATCAGGCCCTAAGAACCAGATATATCCAAAGAACGATAGATGGAAATAACATCTCTCCCATATGCAGGAAGTGCAATACGGAAAATGAGACCATAAACCACATAGCAAGGGAATGCCCGGCACTTGCACAGAACCAGTACAAAAAGAGGCATGATTCAGTGGCAAAAGCCCTCCAGGACTCATGCAGAAGAGTGTGATCCTAGAAACGGCGCACATAGTAAGAAGAGTGATGGACTCCTAAGGAGGCAGGATGCAACCCGGAACCCCACACTATAAATACCACCCAGTCGAATTGGAGGACTGAGGTAAACCAAAAAAAAAAAAAAAAAAAAAAAATAATCAATAATAACTAAATAATAACAACCAGTACAAAAAGAGGCATGATTCAGTGGCAAAAGCCCTCCACTGGAGCCTGTGCAAGAAACACCAGCTACCTTGCAGTAATAGGTGGTACGAGCACCAACCTGAAGGAGTGATAGAAAACGATCAGGCAAAGATCCTCTGGGACTATGGTATCAGAAGAAGTGACGTTGATTGACAAAATGAAGAAGAAAGTATCACTTATTGATGTCGCAATACCATTGGGACACCAGAGTTGAAGAGAAAGAAAGGGAAAAAATGGATAAGTATCAAGACCTGAAAATAGAAATAAGAAGGATATGGGATATGCCAGTGGAAATTGTTCCCATACTCATAGGAACACTAGGCACGATCCCAAGATCCTTGAAAAGGAATCTGGAAAAACTAGAGGCCGAAGTAGCTCCAGGACTCATGCAGAAGAGTGTGATCCTAGAAACGGCGCACATAGTAAGAAGAGTGATGGACTCCTAAGGAGGCAGGATGCAACCCGGAACCCCACACTATAAATACCACCCAGTCGAATTGGAGGACTGAGATAAACCAAAATAATAATAATAATAATAATAATAATAATAATAATAATAATAACCAGTACAAAAAGAGGCATGATTCAGTGGCAAAAGCCCTCCATTGGAGCCTGTGCAAGAAAAATCATTATCTTACCTTGCAAGTAATAACGTGGTACGAGCACCTACCTGGAAGGAGTGATAGAAAACGATCAGGCAAAGATCCTCTGGGACCATGGTATCAGAACAGCCAGGGCGATACGTGCAAATAGACCAGACGTGATGTTGATTGACAAAATCAAGAAGAAAGTATCACTCATTGATGTCCCATTACCATGGGACACCATAGTTGAGGAGAAAGAAGGGGAAAAAATGGATAAGTATCAAGACCTGGAAATAGAAATAAGAAGGATATGGGATATGCCAGTGGAAATTGTACCCATAATCATAGGAACACTAGGCACGATCCTAAGATCCTTGCAAGGGAATCTGGAAAAACTAGAGGCTGAAGTAGCTCCAGGACTCATGCTGAGAAGTGACCCTAGAAACGGCGCACATAGTAAAAAAAAAAAAAAAAAAAAAAAAAAAAAAAAAAAAAAAAAAAAAAAAAAAAAAAAAAAAAAGAAAAAAAAAAAAAAAAAAAAAAAAAAAAGTGATGGACTCCTAAGGGGGCAGGGTGCAACCCGGAACCCCACGCTATAAATACCACAATCAATCGAATTGGACCTGATAAGACAAAAAAAAAAAAAAAAAAAAAAACAATAATAATAAAAATCATAAATAACAAATAATGAAAATGATAAATAATCAATAAAAAATAATAAATAATGATAGATAACAATAAATATCAATAAATAATATAAACAATAATATTAAATAAAAAATAAACTATAATAAATAGTAATAATAATAATAAAAATTAAATAATAATAATATAAACAATAATATAAATAAAAATAATAAACAACTATAATAAATAGTAATTAATAATAATAAAAATAATAATAATAATAATAATAATAACCAACCAGAAAAGACTATACAGCCAACTAAGAGGGGAAGACAACCACCAAGAAATTCCTGAAGCCGAACCAAGTAAGAGACTCTGGGAAAACATATGGAGCAATCCCGTATCACACAACACAAATGCAATATGGCTCCAGGAAGTTAAGGAAGAAGAAACAGGGAGAATAAAACAAAGATTCACTGAGATCACGACAGACACAGTCATACACCAACTAAAGGAAACACCCAACTGGAAAGCCCCAAGTCCCGATGAAGTCCATGGATACTGGCTCAAAAACTTCAAGGCCCTACACCCACGAATAGCAGAACAACTCCAGCATTGTATCACAAATCACCATGCGCCCAAATGGATGACCACAGGAAGAACATCCTTAGTACAAAAGTACAAGAGTAAGGGAAATATAGCCAGTAACTATAGGCCTATCACCTGCCTACCAATAATGTGGAAGTTACTAACAGGTATCATCAATGAAAGGCTATACAACTACCTAGAGGATACAAACACCATCCCCCACCAACAGAAAGGCTGCAGAAGGAAGTGTAGGGGCACAAAAGACCAGCTACTGATAGGCAAAATGGTAATGAAGAAGAGCAGGAGAAGGAAAACCAACCTAAGCATGGCATGGATAGACTATAAGAAAGCCTTCGACATGATACCACACACATGGCTAACAGAATCCTTGAAAATATATGGGGCAGAGGAAAACACCATCAGCTACCTCCAAAATACAATGCATAACTGGAATACAATACTTACAAGCTCTGGAATAAGACTAGCAGAGGTTAATATCAGGAGAAGGATCTTCCAGGGCGACTCACTGTCCCCACTACTCTTCGTAGTAGGCATGATTCCCATGACAAAAGTACTGCAAAAGATGGATGCAACAGAATTAACCATTTGATGTTCATGGACGACATCAAGCTGTTATGGTACGAGCATCAAGGAAATAGATACCCTAATCCAGACTGTAAGGATTTTATCTGGGGACAAAAGGGCAGAGTAACAAGGACTGAAGGGATAAAGCTACCAGATGGGAACAACATCAAACACATAGATGAGACGGGATACAAATACCTAGGAATAATGGAAGGAGGGGATATAAAACACCAAGAGATGAAGGAAACGATCAGGAAAAAATATATACAGAGACTCGAGGCGATACCCAAGTCAAAACTCAACGCCGGAAATATGATAAAAGCCATAAACACATGGGCAGTGCCAGTAATCAGATACAGCGCAGGAATAGTGGAATGGACACTAGAAAACGAGGAAACTTATGACAATACACAAAGCACTACACCCAAGAGCAAATACGGACAGGCTATACATAACACAAAAAGAAGGAGGGAGGGGACTACTAAGCATAGAGGACTGCGTCAACATCGAGAACAGAGCACTGGGGTAATATACGAGTGCATGGGAAGAAGGACTGATAAAAGTAGACGAAGACCCACAAATATACAGACAGGAGAATGACAAGCAGAACAGAGGAATGGCACAACAAACCAATGCACGGACAATACATGAGACAGACTAAAGAACTAGCCAGCGATGACACGTGGCAATGGCTACTGAGGGGAGAGCTCAAGAAGGAAATTGAAGGAATGATGACAGCGGCACAAGATCAGGCCCTAAGAACCACATATGTTCAAAGAACGATAGATGGAAATAACATCTCTCCCATATGCAGGAAGTGCAATACGAAAAATGAGACCATAAACCACATAGCAAACGAATGTCCAGCACTTGCACAGAACCAGTACAAAAAGAGGTATAATTCAGTAGCAAAAGCCCTCCATTGGAGTCTGTGCAAGAAACGCCAGCTACCTTGTAGTAATAAGTGGTACGAGCACCAACCTGAAGGGGTGATAGAAAACAATCAGGCAAAGATCCTCTGGGACTATGGTATCAGAACAGATAGGGTAATACGTGCAAATAGACCAGACGTGATATTGATTGACAAAATCAAGAAGAAAGTATCACTCATTGATGTCGCAATACCATGGGCCACCAGATGGAAGAGAAAGAAAGGGAAAAAATGGATAAGTATCAAGACCTGAAAATAGAAATAAGAAGGATATGGGATATGCCAATGGAAATTGTACCCATAATCATAGGAACACTACTCTGTTTTTTTCCATCTGTCCATCCGCCTTGGTGGTCGCGCATGGTAACACTGCGTCCCGGGCTTTAAATGGTTACGCTATGTGTAAGTTTTAGGTAAATAAAAGGATATCTGGGTGTACATCTGCAACTGAAAAGTATTTTAATAATTTACTGTATGCGAATTACACCGTTAATATTCGAAGTAGGATATTATTTAAAGCCTGGGACGCAGTGTTCCCATGCGCAAACACCACAGGTGGATGGACGGATGAAAAAAAACAGTATAGGCACGAACTCAAGATCCCTGAAAATTAATCTGAAAAAAACTAGAGGCTGAAGTAGCTCCAGGACTCATGCAGAAAAGTGTGATCCTAGAAATGGCGCACATAGTAAGAAAAGTGATGGACTCCTATGGAGGAAGGATGCAACCCGGAACCCCACACTATAAATACCACTCAGTGGAATTGGAGGACTGTGATAGACACACGGCCCCCCCCCCCCCCCCCCCCCCCCACCCCCCCCCCCCACCCCCCCCAAAAAAAAAAAAAATAATAATAATAATATGCAGGAGTAGACCCTCATTCACACAAGTTCTGATAAAAAGGATGGCTCTGTTCACGGAATTAATCTTGTATAGGATTTTTTCTATCTTTCTAATTATTCGCTTTACTGACTCAGCAATAAATAACAAAAGTAAGACAAAATAAAAAAAAATAAATAATGAAAATAAAACAAAAATAAGCTAAAATAATAATAATAATAATAATAATAATAATAATAATAATAATAATAATAATAATATAAAAATGAAACTACTACTGTGGGACAAGGTCATCAAATCGTCTTGAAATTCATCTCGGCCTACTTCCGGACTGATGCTTGGGATGTCCGGGTCACTGAGACGACCCTGCCCCATCATCCAGCTTCATTAAAAAACTTCTCAAAGTAAGCCCCAAGGATTATTTCTAATGAATAAAGGACGGAATATCCGATAGGGTCATGCTTACCAAGATATAGACCTTGACGTTTACTGCGGTGTGCCTGTTGTGCCACATACTAAGCAGGAAAAGGTGATTCTCCCGAGCTTAGGTGACAAATATGGTGAAATGGTCAGCTAGTGCGCCAGTGTTCATGGTCAGGTATTTTTTATACATATGCATACATCGGATTTCTCTCCTAGAGGCAAACCCTCCCCTCGAAATAGAAGTAAAGGACTGGGACGAAGTCATTCTTGAACCAAAACATAAACTATAGTAATGTCAAGAACTTACGCCATTCACACCTGCTGTTCAAAACAGTCAGTCCGAGGACTCGACGGGAATGCCGCAGATAGAGCAACTGTTCCGAAGGACTCACAACTTCCCTCAAGGAGGACTTTCACTCGAGTGGCCCAGTGGCTCCACTCGAGTTTAAGAATGGACTCGTCCAAAAGTAAAAGCACCAATCATGACACGCCTGTCGATCTCTAAGCCACACCCTCCCATTCATTCGCACCAAAATTAGTAATCTTTCTTAGGAATGCACATTCATTCCGTTAATATATGCAGGAGTGAATGACGGATAATGGACATAAATATATGAACCATTGTAATTGAACTGTTGATTTTCAGTGTGTGTGTGTGTGTGTATGTGTGTGTGTGTGTGTGTGTGTGTGTGTGTGCGGCTGGCGCCTCATAGCGACGCTAGGTTTTCTAAGTTCATGATTACCAGCGCGGGGAAAGTGGAACAGAGTCGATTTCACTAGACAGACTTTCATTCGTGATGTCCTCCCACAAAACGAAGTAATGGACTCGTCCAAAATAGATACCCATCCATCGTATAGCGAAGCAAAACAAAAGGACGGGAGAAAAAATAAAGAAATTAAATAAACATCATTATCGGTAATAGTTCAACCAGATTGTCAGAAATGTTTTCATACAAATCTTATTCTAAGGAATCACGAGCAAGTGTACAAATTCAATACATTATATACTAAATATAGTTTTACATATATATGTATGTATAATATATATATATATATATATATATATATATATATATATATATAACATAATATATTATATCATATATATACATAATATATATATTATATATAATATATATATAATTATATAATGTATTATATATATATATATAGTAACATATATATTATATCATATATACCATATATATATATATATATATATATAATATATATATATACTATATATATATTATATATAGTATATGTATATATATATATATATATATATATATATATATATATATATATATATATATATGTATTAAATTAACAATGTTAAAGAGATAGAACCACTAATGAAAAAATTAAAAATCGTTTGATAATGACAAGTACGAAGTCTCATGGTGCATACGAGTATATATATATATATATATATATATATATATATATATATATATATATATATCTATATATATCATATATATATATATATATATCATATATATATATCATATATATATATATATATATATATATATCTATATATATATATATATATATATATATCAATATATATATATATATATATATATATATATATATATATATATATATATATATGATATAGTATATATGATATATATTATATATATATATATATATATATATATCTATATATATATATATATATACTCGTATGCACCATGAGACTTCGTACTTGTCAGTAGCAAACGATTTTAATTTTTTCATTAGTGGTTCTATCTCTTTAACATTGTTAATTTAATACAACTACAAGCAGTTGCTTCGAATCACCATGAGAATTTTTCTCGAAAT
>NC_087202.1:120292596-120312596 GCF_015104395.2 Macrobrachium nipponense
AATATGATAAAGACTCTTGGCATGCCTTTATAGATTTTAAACAGGCATATGGCAGTAGCCAACGAGAGGCGTTGTGGAGGATACTGAGAGAATTCAGAATACCATTGAAGCTTATACGCCCAATAAAAATGTGTTGCAGAAATATGAGAGGCAGAGTTCGGATTGGAGGGAAAATAACAGATCCTTTTGAAGTTGACATCGATTTAAAGCTGGGTTGCCCACTGTCTACGATTCTCTTTAACCTAGAGCTGGAATGGGTCATGAGACAAACACCATAGGGTAATGGAGTACATCTTGAGTGATAGATTAGCTTATGCAGATGATACTGACTTTTGTGGTGAAAACATCCAGGAAATTGGTAGAGAAATAAGCATTTTTAGAGAAGCTGCAAATCAAGTTGGCCTAATCCTGAAAGTTGCAAGGCAAGACGGGATACTGGGTAATATCGGGTGTGGAAACATGGAGTTGAAAGCCGTCGAGAATTTCAAATATCTTCGATCAAGAGTTACAGCTGAAAATAGAGTAGAGGAGGAGGTAAAACTAAGAACAGCGCGGCAGCCAGATGTAGTTGGCCTTTAGCCAAAGTTCTCAATAACAATATCTTATCAAGGAGAACAGAGGTGAAGGACTATACAACCATTATTCAAGGACTATACAACTATTATTAAGACCGCTGTTAACGCATGGTTGTGAAACCTGGAGGCTGACAAAGGATCTGGAACGAAGGTTGGAAAAGTTTGAGAACGGAATCTTGAGAAGGATAAGTGGACCGGTCTTTGATGCGGAGATGGGGCAATGAAGAAAAAGGCATAATAATGAACTGAGGGAAATGACAGAAGTACTCCTAATAATAAGCACAACTATGACTCAAAGACTGAGGTGGGCAGGGCATGTGGCCAGGGCTCATGAGGATAGACTGATAAGCCAGATTAATAGAGGACAACCAGAGGGCAGTCGACCTCCAGGAAGACCCTGCATGAGATGGTCTGATAACATAAAAAGAGACATGACAAAGCTTAGAGTGGATGGTCCAGGGGATTGGTGGGATGTTGCGCGGGGCCGTGGTCGTTGAAAGCTCCTTGTAGTGACGGCAAAGAGCCATGGAGGCTCGCAGCAAGTGGAGTGAGTGAGTGAGTGACATACTTCAAGCTCTCACTAATCCTTGTAGTTTCTCTTCATTCACCCTAATTAGTACGTTATCATCTGCAAACATCAGCCATTACACATTCCACTCACAACCCATAGCTTTGAACCATCACCTACTGCCGTTTCTTTGGCTTCTCAAATTACTCCATGAAGATTAAACGCGTATGGTGATATATCACCAACTTGTTTCGGCCCCATTTTCACATCAAACCAGCCACTCCCATGCATACATACTCTAACTCATCTTTCACTTCCATTACAAAAACATGTTATTTCTCTGAACAATTCACTCTGTATATCATACATCCTCAACATCCACGAAATTGTCTATCAATTCAACCATAAACATTTTCCAGGTCCGTATATGCCACACTTATTTTTTCCCTTTAGGTTCACTCTTACTACGTAATAAACACTTGATACACAAAACCTCTCCCCTTAAAGCCACACTGTTCTTACCCTATCAAAACTTCTGTCATCTGTCTTACCCCCTCTGTCAAACTCTTACTATCCTAACATTATTTTTGCCCCAAAAATCCTTACTTTTTCCTCTATCATTTACATTTTTATACAAAGGAGTAATTGCTTCTCTTACGACTTCCTTAAAATCTTCCAAACATCCTAGCAAATCTTCCCCAACCCGGTCAGCCACTCAATCACTCTTTCACCAAGTAAAGAACATCTCACTGCTATATCATTTTACCCTTGAAATGGGCCATTAGCCTTGCAGTTCTCAGGTATTAAGATGAGGTTACTAGCCCACATCCTTCTTTAGCTTGGTTTTAAATTTCCACAGTTGCCTCCCAACCACGTACATGATTAACAGCAACACTGTGTCAAATGTATATCCCAAAGATAAGTGTGAAATGAAACAACAGAATTTAATGAATTCAATCTGGGGCATTCTAAGTTAACTACAAACACCATAAAGAAAACCGTTCATGGACAACTTTGTTTCACAAAAACATATATAAAAAATGTGTGCATAACCATTTTCATGACTAACAATGATATTAATGTTTTAGGCTAGGCATTAGATGATGGACCACTGTCCTGGAATAAACCAAATACCCAATGAATTATAGAATGGTAAAAGACTTCAATTGACAAGTTACGTTACTCATGGCAGTTCCTGTTTTATATCTTCAGAGATCTGGAGAAAAATGTGACCAGAGGCATACATACTTGGACTTGGGGTTATAATATTTACATTTTTAGCTGTATAAATGTAATTCTAAAGGGCTTTTACAGACAAAATTCTACACCTTGTTAATATATCATTAAATCAATCAGGCCTACCTGTACACTCGTAGGTACGAAAATAAAATCATTCCTTTAACAAGATCTAACTGTATTCAAGTTAACTTGCTCTACAATTTAACTCCTTGGTCGTCTGACCCAAACAAAATGCACTCTCTCCTTAAATGCCATTTTCTAGACATTGTTGCTACTATGTTACTGACTGCTTTCATTAATGTTTCATACTCTGTTGTTATATGAAAACATTACAAATATTGTTAATATTTGCAAAACTAAATTGATTACTGATAAACCCAGTGCTAAAGGAAACGAAAGGTGTCCCGAAAGTAATTCTTTCTTCCCATCACTAAAATTCAATAAGAATTCAGTGTGTCATTGTGACAGGTACCTCAACTATGAGCCAGAAAATAAAATTCCCTACAGACCGATTTTCTTCATGTTCTCCCATCTATTACCATACAATTCAGGACTAACACCAAACCATGGTTGCAGGAACATTGCAATAGAGATCTTTCTATTAATATGATGGCAGGAAATTATTGAACAACATCAATTTGGAGCTTTTTTTTTACGAATAGACTAATTTTACACTGGGAATCACACATCTAATCGTTTAAAAATTTTCTATTTTTAACTTGAATTTGGTACAGAGAACAAATATATAATAATAATTTAAGATATGGTCTATGTGACTGCTTTTAAATTCAACAATGCCAATTTAAGCGAATATATGCAACAGAAAGGTTACAAGGTTGGACAGAAACCAATACAGAGATTGCCGACTGTCAACGGGGATGGTGGCTTAGAAGGGTCTTTGGGAGTAAATTAAAATGAAAGAATTCAGTCAAAGAACAGGTCAACCAATGGAGATAACTGGATATACTGTAAACAAAGATTTCGGCAAGCAGTGAGGAGTATTTGGAAGCTAAAGCTAGAATGTACATCTAGTTGGGCCCACACTCTTTTATAGGGTAAAAGTATGGAATCTGAACGTAATTAAGGAAAATAAAGCTATTACTGGAATATAAAATTTCACCCATAGGCCAAGCACTGGGACCTACGAGGTCATTCAGAACTGAAAGAGAAACGGAGAGTAAAGAAAGTTTTCAAGGTCTAACAGGAAGAAAACCTCACCGTTGCACTATGAAACAATTGTTAGAACAGGGAGGGAAGTATTACGATAGAAAGCTAAAATGAATGGAGGTGAAGTATTTCTTAATTTAACAAGACCATAGAGCTGATCAACAGCTCTCCTATGGCTGGCTTGAAGGATTAGATTTTTATTTACGATGCTAGGAACCAGGAACAGGACTTACATCTTATAGTGGGATACGAACCTCATTATATTGAAAAAAAATTTATAATCACCAGAGATACATTCCTCTGATTCCGTGCCGGCTGCAGCTGGGAGCAAACTCTGGCTACCAGATCGGTAGGTGAGAATGCAACCGACTTGTCCAGCGAGGAGCTATGAATGCAAGTACAGTAAAATGAATGATAGGGACTGCAGCTAGTGTCTGAGGGGATGCTGCAAAGAACCCAAGCAATGCCTACGCTGCACTACGTGAGGTGCACTAACAGCACTATCCCTCTACCCTATGAGGGTTGTTGCTTTGGTTTTTTTGTTTAGTAAGAAAAACTGAAAGGATGAGGAACGTGGAGGTAGGATGTAGTAATAAAAAGGTAGGCACAAGTGGAAAGAATGTAAATGTTTTGAGATAGTCATGTGCAGAAAATGATATTGTCAGGCAGGTGAAAGGTGGAGCATTCAAAAATTTTGGAGGACTGGAGGGGAAGAACTACAGTGATGGATAAATGGAGTGTAAAAAATGGAAAAGATGGGTCTTAATATCCAGAATTCATGTGTGTGAATGCAACAGGAGTGAACAACATTGTGAAAGGAGTTCAATAAGAGGTTAAAGTTTGGGAAGTTTCTGCACAGCGAGTTCATCCTTGACTCAACAGTTAAGGAATGAAAATGGTAAAGGCAAATGTCTTGCTTTCTCTCTGGAGATACACTTAATAGAAGATTGACATACTGCTAGAAAAAAATAATATTTAATGTGTAGATACAAATTACAACCTAGCCACTCGGGGGAAGGCAAGCCAGCCCAATTTAGTGCTGGTCCCAAGCCCGGATAAATAGGGAGGGTTGGAGTCAGGAAGGGCAACCGTCTGTAAAATCTCCTGCCAGAACTTTTATGAAATGCAGGGGCTACTGCATCGTGAGCGAGTGCGGCTAAAGAAGCGAGCTCGAGAACTAAGAGTAGGAACATTAAATGTTGGTACAATGGCAGGAAGAGGGCGGGCAATAGCTGATCTTATGGAAACAAGACGAGTAGATATTCTCTGTGTACAGGAGACAAGATGGAAAGGCAACAAAGCGAGGGAACTTGCGGAGGGGTATAAGATATTCTATAGCGGAGCAAATAAAGAAGGCAGAAATGGTGTTGGAGTAATTCTGTCAAGTGGAATGAAGAAGGAAATCTTTGAAGAAAATAGAAGAAATGATAGGATTATCTGGGTCAGGCTGATGGTTGAAAATTGCACTGTTAACATCTTTAGTGCATATGCATCCCAGATAGGATGCTCAGATGAAGAGAAAGATCCCCTCTGGTCAAATGTGGAGGAGGAAATGGAAAAGGTACCAGCAGATGAAAGATGCCTTGTCGGAGGAGATCTGAATGCCAGAATAACCATGTGATCAGCTGTATACATGGTGGGTATGGCTATGATGAAAGAAATGCAGAGGGTGAGAGAATTGTTGATTTTGCTGTGTCCAAGGATATGGTACTGGTAAACACTTTATCACCAAGCAGCAAGAACATCTATACTGTGTTTTTTTTCTATCTGTCCACCTGCCTGTGGTGGTCGCGCATGGTAACACTGCGTCCCAGGCTTTAAATATTAAGCTATGTGTAAAGTTTTAGGTAAATGAATATCTGGGTGTACATTTGCACATACAGTAAATTATTTAAACACATTTCAGTTGACACTGAACACCAAGATATCCTTTTATTTACCTAAAACTTACACATAGCGTAACTATTTAAAGCCCGGGAGGCAGGGTTACCATGCGCGAACACCACAGGCAGGTGGGCAGATGGAAAAAAACCGAGTATAGTTACGTACAAAAGTGGCAGAAGGTCCAGCCAGATAGATTACTTGATGTATAAGAGGAAAGATTTACGAGAGGTAAAAGATTGTAAGGTCATACCCAGAGACCATGTGAGTGTGCAACATCGTTTGGTAGTGATGGACTTTGTTATGGAAATTGAACAAATAAGAAAGAAAAAAATGCAGGGGCCAAAAAGAATTAAATGATTTAAGCTGAAAGAGATTGAACTTTGTAGGCAGTTTAAAGAAAAAGTTTAAGGAACTAACACATGAAATTGAGGATGTTGATGAATGGTGGAACAGAACGATGGAAATAATACTGGGGGTTGCTAGAGAAATATTTTGTGTGAGTAGTGGCAAGATGTTTGAAAATAAGGAAACGTGGTGGTTCAATGAAGAAGTGAAGGATGCAACAAAGCAAAAGAGAGAAGCAAAGAAAAGGGTGGGAGGGGACCCAAATGGAAGAGGACTGGGTGGCCTTTAAGGAAGCAAATAAATTAGCATAGAAAACCGTAGCAATTGCTAAGGATAGAGCCTATGATCAGCTTTACAAAGAGCTAGATACCAAGAAAGAGCAAGGTAAGATCTTTAAACTAGCACAAATGAGAAATAAGAGTACCAAGGATATAACACACATAAGACAGATCAAGGATAACGATGGAAATGTACTGAGAAATGGAAAGACATAATAAGAAGAAAATTAAAGATTTCTAAGAGGAGATGGACACACAAATTGTGAACCAGTCACAGAAATAACAAAAGCTGAGGTTAGAGGGGCACTGGGAAAGGTGAAAAATAGTAAAGCAGTGGGACCGGATGGCATACCTGGAAGGCTCTTGATGAGGAAGGAATTGACATATTGTGGCAGTTAATGAAAAAGATTATGGAAAGTGAGACGATGCCCAAAAAATAGAGTATATTAATCCCAATATTCAAAGAGAAAGGGGACATTCAGTGTTGTGAAAATTGACGAAGAATAAAGCTCATGAACCAAACAAAAACTTCTTTCAGTTTCTTCTGAAGATTGAGAAAGAAACCCACAAAATCACTTTGTAACTTGTTTACTTCTAGAGTCCAAGAACATAGAAGGGCAGTACAGCTTAACTCTCAGGGGAGTGCTATAGCTAGGCATTGTTGGGAAAATGACCATAGGATGGATTTAAAAAACAATAGGCTTATATACAAAAGCAACAAAATTAGTCACAGGAGGGTAGTAGAAGGTGCACTTATCAGAGAGATTAAAGTAATTGAAGGAAACAAAGGTTTTACCTCAGAAGATCCCATAAGCCGAGCTTTGATATTAAAAGAAGCTAAGATTGACCCTGCTGACCTGGAGATTAGGTTTCCTGCCCAACAGACTTTTGGTGACCACACCCTTACCACAAGGGTTAATTCCATTGACCATCAGCTCAGGATATCAGAGCGACAAGAGGGGATTGGCAACTCTCAAGAAAACCAGAACAGCCATCACATAAATGACAGCTCAACGAGAAGTACAAGAAGACTGCTGGGCCTTGACCCAGGCTAACATCCCAAACATCTCTTGAAAATGGGCCACAGACAGGGCCTGAAAGTACTCGAGTGTGGAGTAAAACTAAATGTAAATACTTAGAAGTAAACAAGTTAAAAAGTGATTTTGTGGGTTTCTTTCTCAATAAAGCTCATGTCCCACACTAAAGGTATTTGAAAGAATTATGGATGAAAGATTACTGCAACAAGTTTTCAATGGTAGAAAGCAACTAGGATTCATGAAGGGACTCAGTACTGTGGATGGTATTTTCACTCTGAGACAAATTATGGAAAAGTACAGAGAGAAACAAAAGGTCTTGCACATGGCCTTTATAGACCTTGAGAAGGCATATGACAGAGTACCACGTCAGGAAATATGGAGATGTCTCAGGGAGAGAGGAGTGATGGAGAAGTATGTCAGAATGATCAGGGAGATGTATAGAAATGTAAAGACCAGCATCATATCTATAGTTGGAAGAAAAGAAAATTTCCAAGTTGGAGTCGGGCTACATCAGGGATCCGCTCTGAACCCACTTCTGTTTAACATCGTCTTGCATGTGTTAACAGAGGATGTCAGGGAGGAGCCACCATGGTGTCTACTCTATGCAGATGACAAAGTCTTGGTAGCCAAGAACAGGGAAGAACTGGAAGGGAAGCTTGAAAGATGGAGATATGCCTTAGAGAGCAGAGATTTAAGGATAGGCAGGAAAAAGACAGAATATATGACAACCATATTGGATGGTGACAAGCAAACAACAATCAAATTAGGCGGAGGAAACATCAAAAGGGTCCATAAATTCAAGTACAGTGGTACCTCAAGATACGAAATTAATCCGTTCCGAGGCAGCTTTCGTATCATGAGCTTTTTGTATCTTGAACCGCATTTTACATGTAAAATGGGTAATCCGTTCCTAGCCCTACAAAAACACACCAGTAAATTTTATAATAGAGCTAAATTGATCAATAAACAATGAAATACTACAACAATTTGGACCATTCAATACCTAACTTGATATGTACTAGTACTAATATGTATGTACCTGTAAATAAAGTGTATTAGTGTCCATAGTATACAAGAAATACTGTACGTACATACGTACATACGTAGTAAAATGTGGAACCTTACCTTTCGAGTGAGGCTATCCCCTAAAGTGGCGACAGAGGAGGAGGACAAACAGCAGAAAACTTCTTATAGTACGTACACTTAACTTTACGAAACACATTAAAAAATGTCAGGAAACATAAACTAAACTTTACAAAACACATTAACAAAACTGTAACACTTAACTTGACAAAAAACTTAAAATTAAATTTTTTTTTTTTCTTTTTTGATTTTTACATTTTTTTTACTTTTTTATACTTTACGTTTTTTTTATCTTCACCACTTTCAACTTTGTTTTTTTGTAGTATCAATTGGATCTTCCTTTTTGCTTACTCCTACTAAAGGCCTCTTTAAAAAAATAACTATTCAAGGAAGATTGCTTTTGCTTACTTTTCACAATGTTCCTGAAACGACTCAGGCAAACGTCATCGAACTACACAAGCATACGACCTGTGTAAGCCTTTTCAGGGTGTCTCTTTTCTACAAATGATTGCACCTTATGAAAAGCAGCTAGTGCATCCTTAATTTCTGCTGTTGTCATAGGGTCGTCGTCCTCCTCCTCCTCCTCCTCCTCGCCACTGCTAGAGAACTCCTCTTGAATGACGTTATGTTGCATGGCCTCCAACTCCTTCAGGTCATTCATCGTAAGCTCCTATTGGTCCTCCTCGAGAAGGTCATTGATGTCGTCCTCGTCGATGACCAGCCCCATGCACTTGCCAAGTCCAACGATCTCGTCAAGATCTGGTTGTGAAACAGTTTCAGGATCGTCAACTGTTCCTGAATCTGCAGCACCAGCTTCGCCCACGTCGAATCCCTCGAAGTCTCGGGCGGATACGGCATCAAGCCAGGGTTTCCTCCACGAAGAATTCAAGGTTCGCCTCGAAACCTCCTGCCAAACTTGATCGATGAGTCGGATGCATATCACAACATCGAAATGCTCCTTCCAAAATTCACGCAAGGTGAGGTTTGTGGTATCAGTGATGTCGAAACATCTCTTGAAAAGATGTTTTGTATACAGCTTCTTGAAGTTCGATATCATTTGCTGGTCCATGGGCTGGAGGAGAGGGGTGGTGTTAGGCAGAAGATAAAGAACCTTGATAAACAAATACTCCACTAGGATATCTTCCTCAAGGCCAGGAGGGTGAGCAGGGGCATTGTCCAACAACAGCAGATATTTCAGAGGGAGGCGCTTCTCTTCCAAGAATTTCTTCACTGTCGGGCCAAAACACAGATTTACCCACTCGGTGAACAAAAGTCTCGCTACCCAGGCATTAGCCCTCCGCATCACTGGAAGCTTCTCCTTAAGCACTTTGTGGGCCTTGAAAGCTCGAGGAGTCTCCGAATGATACACAAGTACGGGCTTCACCTTGCAATCCCCACTGGTGTTCGAACGAAGTGCGAGCGTAAGCCGGTCTTTCATAGGCTTATGCCCGGGTAGCTTCTTCTCTTCCTGCATGATGTACGTCCGACAAGGCATTATTTTTTCCAAAAAAGGCCAGTCTCATCACAGTTGAAGACTTGCTGAGAACTGTAGCCTTCCTTGATTGTCATCTCATTGAACTCCTTAAAAAAGGCTTCGGCTGCTTTCATGTCCGAGCTGGCCGCCTCCCCATGCCGCACCACCGAATGGATGCTGGTCCCTTTATGAAATTTTTCGAACCACCCATGAGAAGCCTTGAACTCTGGGGTTGGCGTCGATGTCCCTTCTCCTCCGTCATATTCGGCCTGGGCAATCAAATCGCCGAAAATAGCCCTGGCCTTGTGAGAGATTGCCGTCTCAGTTATCGTATCACCAGCGATTTCTGTCTTTTATCCAGACAAGAAGCAACCTCTCCATCTCGTCGTGCACGTGGCTCCTCTTGCTAGACAAAATAGTCACACCCTTGGAAGGTGTAGCTGCTTTGATGGCATCCTTCTGCTTAAGGATGGTGCCTATTGTCGACGGATTTCGGCCGCGTTCCTTGGCGATCACACTCAATCGCATGCCAGCTTCATACTTTTTTATCATCTCCATTTCTGTCTCCAAAGAAAGCATCCTCTTCTTTCCTACTTCAACTTTCTTGGGACCCATGACTATGTATATACTGTACGTAATTAAGTTGTGTAGTACGTATAGGTATGAAGTAAAGTTCTCACACAACACGATAAGTAGTACTACAATGAAATCACTAATGAATTTACGTAAATAAACAAAATCGTATAGAACGAACAAATTCTGTGTGCTTACGATACCGATGATGCCGCCAAGTGGCTGAAAAAGCACCCCGCTACGTAGAGCACGATGGGAGAGATGCTGACCAATAGGAGAGCAGGATCTTATGGCAGTGACTAGCATCAGGAACCAATGGGAGAGTGGGAGGATGGTGGCGAGTCTACTAAGTTGGCGGCGCGCGAGTTTTAAAATTGTTATTGGTGGTCCAGGCGAATCTCGGACCTTACAGCAACAACCTTTCGTATCTTGAACAATTTTTGTATGTAGAGCAAAATAAATCTTCGTATTTGCTTTCGTATGTCAAGTTTTTCGTAAGTTGAGCCTTTCGTATGTCGAGGTACCACTGTTCCTTGGCTCAGTGATTGACAATGAGGGGAACATGGAAGAGGACATTAACAACTGGATTCAGTGTGGTTGGAACCACTGGAGGAAGGTGTCTGGTGTCATTATGTGATAGGAAAGTCCCTATAAGATTAAAGGGCAGAGTGCACAAGGCAGTGGTCAGAAAGTAGGACGAAACCGAGATGAGGATGCTTAGATGGATAAGTGGAGTAACCAAAAACGGTAGGGTTAAAAATGAACATATTAGGGGTACAGTAAAGGTCACTGAAGCATCAAAGAAAGTACAAGAGGCAAGGTTAAGATGGTATGGCCACCTGATGAGAAGAGAAGAGCAACATATGGCAAGAGAAGTGATGGGCACAGAGGTGGATGGATCACGAAGGAGAGGACAACCTAAGACCAGGTGGAGAGATTGCTTTAGAGATGATGATATGAGGGAGAAGGGAGTACGGGAGGAAATGACACAGGACAGAGATAGATGGAAAAAACTCATTAAAACGGTGACCTGGAATAGGGATAAAGCTGGGAAGAAGAAGATAAATATTACACCACATAATAATGTACCATATTGAATAAAATTGTAGATGAATACCTTCAAACTGAAACATTATCTTCATTATTATGATTCAGTAGATGGAACCTATCCATATGAAACAAGCCCACAAGGATCACTAACTTGAAATTTAGGCTTCCAAAGGATACGGAGTTCATAAGAAGTAAGAGGAAGTAATGGGATAAACAGAAATAATAGATCTCACTTATTAAAAAAGAAAAATATTAATTAATAAATTCATAAAAAGATCAAATGTGTTAAAATGCAAGGATATTAGTATGTATAAGGGTGGTGATGCATTGCATCTTCACTTGAACTTCTGAAGTTCCAGTTGCACTACATCCTCTAGGAGGCTGTTCCACAGTCCTACAATGTGAAAAATAAAGGACCTCTGGAAGTGGGAAGATTGACAGCGAGGCACATTTACTGCATATTGGAGCTGCTGTTCTGTGAATCTGGTTGCTCTCAGCAGATAAAGGGCGCTCGGGATCATCAGTGAATGTAAAAGATCTCTGTTGAAATACAACTTACAAAAGAGTGACAAACAAGAGGCTATCCACTGAAAGGTCCAAGCCATAACTGCTACTATTAGGAAATAGAAACCTACACCACAAACCACTCTATGTAAAGAGAGAAATCTCTGGCAGAAGCAGAAGCCACACTGGAGAACAGAATTCTATTAAAGGGAGTACACATGACCTAAAACATGTTGCATTGATTACATCACTATTATAATTGTACAAGGCCTTATGAAAAATACCAAACTTTAGTGCAGCATTTGCTGAAACTTTCATTAGATGTTTCTTAGAAGTTACACCTAGAATAAATAAAGCTTCAGACTCATTTAGTAAAGGTCCATCCATCTGAAGGGGAGGATGAGGTGGGAAATCTGTATGAGACTGCTAATCTATAGCATTTTTGTTTTACTGGAGCTCAGCCTCAGACTCCACTGACTAAACCATTCACTGATCCGGTCCAAGTCACTATTAAGACTGAGGGCAGCTTCATTTCTTACAAGTGGAGACTACACCTGCAAGTGTTGCATCATCAACATACTGGACAATCTTATTTTCCAGGCCAACAACCAAAAACTTGTATATATTGAAAATAAAAGTGGACCAAGAACTGCCCTGTGGAACTCCAGACTCACTAGGTCTTGGTTCATTAAAGATCCTGTCCACAGCAACTTTCTGCTGCCCACCTGTAAGGAACTCTTGAAGTAATCCTAAAACATAACCACCCACTTCAAGATTCTGAAGTTTAAAATATGTGCATTATAATTTACTAAATTGAAAACTAAACTATTTTAATTACTCTGCACTCAAAACCCTTATCAACGTTCCTTTGCGAATGGCATGTCAAGTCTAAGAGAGAATTCTGCTTCCTATATACGTACATATCGACTATCAGCTAACAATCCTTTAGATTCAATGTATACTTATATAGTGGCTTAAAAATAAGTTTTTTTGGCAAACTTGGAGAACACAGGGAGAACTGAGATTAGCCTGTAGTTACTGCAGTCAGCAGATGTGCCAGTCTTTGGAAAAGGCACTGTATTACTAAGCTTGTGCTCATCCACAAAGATACTATGTTAAGATAAAAATCTATAGAATCTACAAATCTTGGGAGTCATCACTCTATAAGCGTTTTTTAAAAAATAAAGGGAAGAAACCATCATGAACTTCTCCACCCAGTTATCATGATTATCCAGAATTTTGTTAACATCCCTGGAGCGAAATGCAAATCTTGTAAGAATATGTTCAGGATGACAAGTATCAGGGAGAGGAACACCCTCAGCTGATTGCTTAGTTTCAAAAGCTGAAAGAAGTCTTCAGAGAATAAAGATGTCATTCACAGCGTGAAACTACACTAAAAAAACTTCCACAGCTTTAATTCTTTCATATCTTAACCTTACCACAAGCAAATATATTTCCTGCACTTAAAAAAAACTCATCTCAATCCTAGGCTTATACTACTTAGGCTTCCTTAGCATTCTTGCTGCTTGTTTTGATCTCTTCAGGTTCCTCAGTACAGCTTTTTTCAGTTCTTCACTTCCACCCAATCCCCACATAAATACACCACTTTTCCCTCTCTCATTCAAACCACATTTTCAAACCACTTCAGACTAGCTTTTTCTCACAAGACAAAAAATTCATCAAACCTAAATAACTGCTGCAACTGTAAGATGACTCCTTTTACATCACAAACTCAGATACCTGTGATTCAATACCCTCTACCTTTTCCCATCCCAAAAATTATCACCTCTTAACAGTTTTTAGTATTTCTTTACTCTCTTGCCATTATTCATGCTTACAACTGCAGGCATTCTTTTTATTTCCCTCTCATCTTTCAGATGTTTTCTCATTATGTTTAACAAAATACCATTCATATGACAATAATAAACACCACCTTGTTTATGATGGAAGCTCATACTGCTTCAGCAGGAGCCAAGGGAAAGGAGGAAGTGTCGCCATTATTAAGCATCACAGGTGCTCCTGAAAATAACTCATCAAATGCTGCCTAAATTTCTTTCTATGTGCCACTGGCCATGAATAAATAATATCAGGAGCAGCACAAGGATCTAGAGTGGCACTGTGTGGGAACACAGCCACAGCAGGAATGGGAGCAGTGGTCATGAGAGCCCAACCCTGTAAGTAGCAGGGATGACACTTCGTTGTCTCAAGTGCCAGATCGACCCCTTCATTGATGCTTCTCTAAAGAAGAGTGAGACTGATGTTATAGACTCAAAGAATGTATAGTAACCAACATCGTAAACTGACTGTACACTAAACTTTTATTTTCTTTTTTGCAATAAAAACTTCACTACTGTCCCATATTCTTCAGCAGGGTGAACATCTGATCTCTACTATTACTGGTACACAATTGACGTAGGGTCTCTTGCACCATTTGACACATTGGCATTGCAAGCCTTATCACAGAGCGTGCACACCTTTGATGAGGCATTTTATGCTGAGTAATACTGAGTATGTATACAGTACAGTACCATAATACTCAGTATAAAAGACAACAGAAAGCACAGATAACACAAAGAGTATGGTCTTCATCAAAAACAGAAGCAAAGGGTACAGTATTACTGTAATTTTATTATCAAGAGCCCAGGATCTAGAATCAAAAGGTGCAGTGTAGCTACAACAGTACTACCTTAATCAACAAACTAAGATTAACAACTACAGCAAAGAATTATGGATGTAAAACTTAGTGCAACATGTGCCTTAGTAGGCAACCTGACCCCAAAACATCAGAAAGACCAAAACTTACCAAATGTAAAAGGTTGTTACTATCACTACCACCTCCAATGCCACTTACTTTTTCAAAAATCTCTACTCACCTCCAACCTCCTGCTTCACAATTCTCACCCAAGGAAGTCTGGATCTTCTAGCGCTTCTGGTACCCATAAAAGCCCACCTGACACTATCACATATGTATACATATTATTCTCCTCAAGATGGCGTGAAGGACATGGCTAAGCCATCTCCATATCATCTCATCTTCATATGGAACTTTCAAAATTTATCTGAACCCTTAATGGACAGGCATCATCATATGCGTACGTATCTGTAAGAGGTTTTGAGTGGTGGATGGGCTAAGGAATTGAGTATTAATATTATGCACCGTACGATTTGGATGAATTTGGCGGGAAAATGTTCATATCAATTCAATAATCTATAAATGACTAATGGCCACTGTAGTAGCTCAGCACAGGACAGAGGGCAATCAGTATGCCTTGAGACTTGATAGGGGAATGTACTGGCCCCTTCTACCCAATGGTGTCTTTTCATTTATTTGCTCATACATATACCCTGGGACTGCTTCAGTTTTAGTTCTTGTTTTATAATAGTATGTCAGTTATGATTGTAATTTTGCAGAGAAAAGGAGAAAGGTGTAAAGAAATATTAAAAAAAAAACATGTATACCTCAAAAGTTACTGCATTTCCCCATCTCAGTAAATCTTGTAAATATTTCACAATACGGATACTTATTGATTTTAGTTCTTATCTGTTAAGATTATTGTGTGAGCTGTAATTATAATTTTAAAATATAAAATTATTAGAAAAAACATGTACAACTTTGGTAAAATGAATTAGTGACTTGGAAAAGAAGCCCTGCAAAGGATTGTAAATATTCACTTTCAACTTCCCATGGAAGGTACAGAAAATTTTTTAGAATTTTTTTTCTTACACCATGTGCATTTCCTCATCTTGCTTTTTCCACTAATGTGGTTTTATCTTAAATTGGCCAACCTTAAAGTTTGCTGGTCTGGGGTGTGCTTAATATATATTTATCCCCATCCCTTAATACTTTACAGTCCTAATATCCCATTCGGAATCTTTAACATAACCACTTTTGTGGCAGTCACCATTGACTGGATTGAACAAGTATGAAACTGATGCTTTGGCAACTCATAGCCACACTCCTGGGCTCTTCAGATCACCCAATCAGAAGGCGATACAGCCCTCCGACATCAAACTAGTCGGAAAAGAACATCACTTCCACTGCGGACTCAATACAGTGGAGACGTCGCAAAATTTCTCTGAAGAATCCCACCTGTTCCCGCCATAATATTGTAAGTACACAGTGACTTTTATAATGTTGTAATTGTATGATTTGCCTTCATTCTCAAACCAATGTCATGGTGCTGTAATTTTAGTGAAATGTTGAAATTACTTATGGAAAAAGAATAGAGCCCAAATGGGCTATTTCAGCCAAGTTTGGACTTAGCACGCTCAGCCCCAATGGGCCATTTGGGCCGTAAAGGTAAAAGCAGCTGGCAGCATAAGATACCTTACAAAACTTATTAGTGCTGTTATAGCTCGTTTTTTAACAATAGTTAATCAAGTTATTATCATTTCTTGTAATTATGTATAGTAATGTTAGGCTCATGTGCATATACAGGCAGTTCCCAGCTTACAACGGGGGTTCCATTCTCGAGACGCATCGTAAGCAGGAAACTCGTCAAAAATCCTAAGAAAACCTTACTTTTAATGCTTTGGGTGTATTAAAAACTAGGTAAACTGAATTTTTATTGCATTTTTCACAAAAAAAAACCTTCAAATATTGATTATTTTGCATTTTTGGAGTCATATTTCTTCTGTCAGATTGGCATCATAGGTGTCTTAACCCTGGAACATGCATCGCAAACCTGTCAATAATTTCTGATGAATATAATTGAAAAGTGTCGTAATCTCGGAACGTCGTAAGCCGAACCCGTCATAAGCCGGGACTGCCTGTATACATTGTACATTTATTGTGCATTTACTGCTCTACAGACAAAATTATTGCTAAACAGAGTGAAGATAAAACTACTGTAGGTTACATTTAATTAATTTGGTGCACATAAAATAGTAAAATAAAATATATAATATATATATATATACCGGGTGTTTCTAAATTAGAGCCCGCCCCCTCCAGAGAACAAATGGAAAGTATGAAGTTTTCTGCTATAGCCTATCTCTAAGTGCATTATCTTAAGTTTCTATTAAGCTATTTTTCATTTTACATTTCTTGTATTTTCAGACTGAGATTGGGATGAAGCTGACTTTCTCCATCTTGCTGCATCAGATGAATTCTTCATTTCCATAGTCAGGAAGCCAAATCATAAAAATTACATTATTTGGGCTGCAAAGTTGAATTATATCAGCGATGACGTGCCCTATTGCCAAGTTGTGAAATTTCCTGAATGTTTGGGAATTTTTCTCTGTTTCACAGCCAAACAGTTAATGTGGATCATCAAAGAAAAAGGACAGTCATGGAATGGCGAATACTTCAGAGAAACTGTGCTTACTGGTGGAGTATTTCCTTTCCTCAAAGAACCTGAAAATGTGTTATCTGTTGAAGAAGTCACATTTTTGCATGATAAGGCACCGTTTCAAGGCTCTTCAGACACAGGAGCTGCTTCAAAACAGTTGTATCGATTTCTTCTCGTCCAGTGAATTTCCAGATAGCTCCCGACCTTAATGTGTTTGAAAACATTGGTAGTATCTTAAAGGATCGTGTTGAAGCGCACACAGTGAACTATGATGGTATACCAAGCCTCGATGACATGCGAAGAGAGATGACCGAAGTGCTCAGGGAAATGGAGTTTTGAGTCTCAGCATTTTTGCGATTTGCTGAAATCATACCCCTCAAGAATGCAGGCTGTGGTATAGGCAGATGGAGGCCACAAAAAATATTAAATACTCAGAGAAACTTAAATAAATACCTGTTCTGAATTACTTTTGTTTCTATCCATATCAATTTTAGTTTATGATGTAGAGGGGGGCTCTAATTTCAAAAATACACTATTCATATCTATATATATATATATATATATATATATATATATATATATATATATATATATATATATATATATATATATATATATATATATATATATATATATATATATATATATATCTATATATATATATCATATATATATATATATATATATATAATATATATATATATATATATATATATATATATATATATAATATATATATATATATATATATATATATAATATATATATATATATATATATATATATATATATATATATATATATATATACACACACAGTGGTACCTCCGATACGAAAGGCTCAACTTACGAAAAACTCGAGATACGAAAGCTAACACGAAAAACAAATTTTACGGCTCTAACACAAAAACTCTACAAACTTTTTCAAGATATGAAAGGTTGTTGCTGGAAAGTCCAAGATTCGCCCAGACCACCGATAACAATTTTGAAACTCGCCCGCCGCCAACTGAGTAGACTCGCCATCATCCTCCTACTCTCCCATTGGTTCCTGATGCTAGTCACAGTCATGAGATCCTTCTCTCCTATTGGTCAGCATCCTTCCCATCGTGCATCTACTACGTAGCAGCGTGTCTCGGCCACTCGGTACCAGCATCGTTATCGTACGCACGCGGTATTCGTTCATTCTAACAATTTCGTTTATTAACGTAAATTCGTTAGATTTCGTTGCAGTATATGTACTTTATCGTGTTGTGTGAGAACTTTACTCTACTTATACGTAAATTACGTACAGTATATACGTAGTCATGGGTCCCAAGAAAGTTGAAATTCACGGAAAGAAGAGAATGCTCTCTTTGGAGACAAAGATGGAGATTATCAAGAAGTATGAAGCTGGTATGCAATTGAGGGTGATCGCCAAGGAATACGGCCGAAATCCGTCGACAATAGGCACCATCCTTTAGCAGAAGGATGTCATCAAAGCAGCTACACCTTCCAAGGGCGTGACTATTTTCTCCAGCAAGAGGGGCCACATGCCCGACGAGATGGAACGGCTGCTTCTTGTCTGGATAAAAGACAAAGAAATCGCTGGTGATACGATAACGGAGACAGCAATCTGCCACAAGGCCAGCGCTATTTTCGGCGATTTGATTGCCCAGGCCAAAGACGACTGAGAAGGGACATCAACGCCAACCCCAAAGTTCAAGGCTTCGCATGGGTGGTTCGAGAAATTCCGTAAAGGGACTGGTATCCATTCGGTGGTGCGGCATGGGGGAGGCTGCCAGCTCGGACACGAAAGTGGCCGAAGCCTTTAAAAAGACGTTCAACGAGATAATGACCAAGGAAGGCTACAGTTCTCGGCAAGTCTTCAACTGTGATGGGGCTGGTCGTCGACGAGGACGACATCAACGACCTTCTGGAGGAGCATCAAGAGGAGCTTACGACGGATGACCTGAAGGAGTTGGAGGCCATGCAACATAACGTCATTAAGAGGAGTTCTCTAGCAGCGGCGAGGAGGACAAACCCTATGTTACAACGGCAGAAATTAAGGATGTTCTAGCCGCTTTTCATAAAGTGCAATCATTTGTAGAAAAAAAGACACCCCGAAAAGGCTCACACAGGTCGTATGCTTGAGCAGTTTGATGACGTTTGCCTGAGTCGTTTCAGGAACATTGTGAAAAGTAGGCAAAAGCAATCTTCCTTGAATATTTATTTTTTAAAGAGGCCTTTAGTAGTATTAGCAGGAGTAAGTAAAAAGGAAGAACCAGGTGATACTAAAAAACAAAGTTGAAAGTGGTGATGAACTTGAAATTTTGTAAAAAAAAAAAAAAAAAAAAAAAAAAAAAAAAAAAAAAAAAAACAAAAAAAAAAAAAAAAAAAAAAAAAAAAAAAAAAAAAAAAAAACAAATTTTTTTAAATTTTAGTTTTTTGTAAAGTTAAGTGTTACAGTTTTGTTAATGTGTTTCGTAAATTTTAGTTTATGTATGTTTTCCTTACATTTTTTTATGTGCTTTGTAAATTTAAGTGTATGTACGTACGTATCTGCCGTTGTCCTCCTCCTCTGTCGCCACTTTTGGAGGGGGATTGCTCACTCGAAAAGGTAGCTTCCACAGTTTTACTACATACGTACACATGTTATACAATGTTTGAATTAATTTTTTTACTAAAAATACACTTTATTTACAGGTAATTAGCAGTACGTTATTAAGTTAGGTATCGAATGGTCCAAATTGTTTTTAAGTATTTCATTGTTTATAGTTCAATTTAGCTTTATTATGAAATTTACTGGGGTGTTTTTGGAGGGCTTGTTGGAACGGATTAGCCATTTTACATGTAAAATGCGGTCCAAGATACGAAAAAACTCATGGATATAACGAAGGGCGCCCTCAGAACGGATTAATTTCGTATCTCGAGGTACCACTGCATATATATATATGTATTATATATATACAATGGTACCTCGACATACAAAAGGCTCAACTTACAAAAAATTCGGA